>NC_133658.1:794374525-794527025 GCF_037893015.1 Macrotis lagotis
TACATCTTTCACTGTACATGAGTTCAAATAAATCTTCCCTTGTTTTCCTAAAACCATCATTTCTTATAGCACAATAGTATTCCATCACATTCATATAGCCCAATTTGTTCAGCCATTCCCTAAGGTATTCCCTCAATTTCCAATTCCTTGCCAGTGAAGTAACTATTCTGGAAATCCTACATGTGCATAGGAGCCCACAGATACCACATAAAGATTTGCAGAAATCAGTACCCAGTGAAAGGAACTAAAGCAGTTGGAGCCACACTTGTGCTCTGTTGGTTGGAATGCTTGCCTGGCAAGGGCCAGTGCTGTTTGATGCCTTGGAACCATCTCCTGACTATAGGAAATGGAACAATAAAGGTGAGCTAGTGTCTGAGAAAAGACTGTCCTTGTTGGGTGGCCTGGGTGACATGACATAGATGCAGCAAGGAGCCAAAGGAAAAAGGATGGCAACAACCAGCAGCAGCAGGAATCATTCTGATGACAGGGCATGTCCCTGAATCAAACCCCTAAGCTAGAGATCTCCCAGCTTCTCTCTGAGTGATTCTATTAAGAGTCAGATTCTATTAAGAGCCACCTCCATGGCATCTCTCCTCAGGGCCATAGATTAAACCCACAGAGATAACCGGCTCAGCCCTGCTCAATTCGTCATGTCCAAGCCCATCATCATGGCCCTTATTATAAATGAAAAGGAGATGTGATTTAAATGACATCCTGAGCATGCTAGGGCAGGATTCCTATAAATCTTTCATCCCAGGGATGTACATATTCTATCCTGCATCTCTGGGCCAGAGATACAGAAGGTAACTGTGTGTGGTTACCCTTGCTCTTATTTATATTGGTTCTTATCATCCTATGACATACTCTACAGGTTGTATTAGTGACTAAGTTCTCACCCCAATCCTTACACTTTGGACCACAGAAATGGAAGCAAGGGAAGTGGGACACAGTTGGTTAAGAAGCAAGAAACATTATTTTTACTTTAACTCTGGTTGGATTAATTTTGTGGGACTTTGGAACAGGTCTTTTCTGAACTTCATGCACATCTGAGAAGCTCTGAAGTTTTTTATTCTTGAATAGGGATTGCGTATGTTTGTATGTGTTTGTATTTGTTTTTATTTTTTACAAATATAGTGAAGTTTATACATCCATTTGAATGGTCTCAATTTGGCATCTGGGGTCTTTGTATATTTTTCAATAATTTCTGTCAGAATTGAGCCCTGAGCAGCAGATCTCCCTAATTTTTTTCCCTACTTTTACATTTTAGCAAGCCAAACTCATGTCCTCAACTTTAGGGAAATAAGTATCAAAGAAAGGTAGACTCAATCCCATGGTCAGACATTCTAAAGAGAAATGATATAAGGAATGGGAGGTTCCAAAAGTGAACTTTTGACAATACAATCTTAAATGAGCTGTAATAGCTATAATAAAAATCACATGTTCAAATACAAGGAGATCTCTGATGAAGACAAATTTTAAAGGAATCATATAAAAACTATAAACAGAAGCATGTGAATAAAGATAAATCAAGCAATGTAATTTTATTGATTTAATTTTATTATTATTGAATTTAATTTATTAAATCAATAAATTTATATTAAACTTACTTATATTTCAGGAACTTTGTTAAACCTTGGAGATATGAAAAGAGAAAAAAGTTTCTTCCTGCCTGAAAGAGCTTATGATCTAATGAGAAAGACAATATGCAAACAAATATATACAAAAAAAACCATATGCAGGATAAAGGAAATAATAATAGTAATAATAATAGTAATAATAATAATAATAATAATAATAACAAATGATAAAGGGAAAGCCCTGGAATTAAGAAAGAAAGGTTGGGGAAAGTTTCCTGTAAAGGAAAGGTTTTAGTTGGGTACTAAAAGAAACCAGAGATGTTGCAGGAATGGGAAACAGAGCACATGCCTAGGAAATGAAAGATGGACTGTTTTGTTCATGTAACAACTAGGAGACTGGAATCACTGGATAAAGTAAAATTTGAAAGCCTATAAAGTCATAGAGTGTTTTAAAATATGGAAGAAGATCTAGGTAGAGTAGTGGACCAGTGGAATAGACTAGGTGCAATAGCAGGAAATGATTATAGTAATCTGCTGTTTGATAAACCCAAAGAGTCCAGCTATTGGGATAAAAATTCTCTCTTTGATAAAAACTGCTGGGAAAATTAGAAGTTAGTATGGAAGAAACTTAGATTAGGCCAATACCTCACACCCTTTACCAAGATAAGATCCAAATGGTTACAGGACTTAGACATAAAAAGCAATACTATAAGCAAATTAGAAGATCAAGGACTAGTTTACCTGTCAGATCTATGGAAAGGGAAGCAGTTTATGACTAAGGAAGAGATGGAGAACATCACTAAAAACAAACTAGATGATTTCGATTACATTAAATTAAAAAGCTTTTATACAGACAAAACCACTGTAACCAATATCAAAAGAAATGCAGTAAACTGGGAAACAATCTTTACAACTAATGTTTCTGACAAAGGACTCATTTATAAAATATACAGAGAACTGAGTCATATTTAAAGAAAAAACCCAATCCCCAATTGACAAATGGTCAAAGGATATGAAAAGGCAATTTACAGATGAGATCAAAGCAATCCATAGTCATATGAAAAATTGCTCTAAATCATTAATTATTAGAGAAATGCAAATTAAAGCTTCTCTGAGGTACCACCTCACACTTCTCAGACTGGCCAATATAACCAGAATGGAAAATGATCATTGTTGGAAGGGTTGTGGGAAATCTGGAGCACTATTACACTGTTGGTGGAGCTGTGAACTCATCCAAACTTTCTGGAGAGAAATTTGGAACTACTCCCAAAGGCAACAAAAATGTGCATACCCTTTGATCCAGCAATACCACTCCTGGGTCTATACCCTGAAGAGATGATAAAAAGGGTAAAAACATCACTTGTACAAAAATATTCATAGCAGCCTTGTTTGTGGTGGCAAAGAATTGGAAATTAAGCAAATGTCCCTCAATTTGAGAATGGCTTAGCAAACTATGGTATATGTATGTCATGGAACACTATTGTTCTATTAGAAACCAGGAGGGATGGGAATTCAGGGAAGCCTGGAGGGATTTGCATGAACTATTGCTGAGTGAGATGAGCAGAACCAGAAAACACTATACACCCTAACAGAAACATGGGGACGATGATCAACCTTGATGGACTCCCTCATTCCATCAGTGCAACAATCAGGGACAATTTGGGGCTTTCTGTATCCAGAGAAATAACTGTGTAATTTGAACAAAGACCAAGGACTATTACCTTAAATTTTTTAAAAAACTGATATCTTACTGTCTGATTTTGCTCTCTCTTACATTTTATGTTTCTTCCTTAAGGATGTGATTTCTCTCTCATCACACTCAATTTGAATCAATGTATACCATGGAAACAATGTAAAGACTGACAAATTGCCTTCTGTGGGGGGTGGGGGGAGGGAAGTAAGATTAGAGAGGAAAATTGTAAAACTCAAAAAATAAATAAAATCTTTAATAAAAAATAAATTTAAAAAGTGTAAAAAAAAGATCTAGGGACTGTCACAGACACTCTGCAGAGACTTTGATTTAAGAAGACATCTGATGAAGCTGTCCACAGTGGTGCAGGCTTGTTAAGAGAACATCAAAAAATATCACTGACCAGAATGAGCTGAGCCTTTCAAAATGCTAAGAACAACAGAAAGGACTTTCTTTTCTTTTTTCCTTTTCATTTTCTTATTTATTATGTTGTCATGGCAAAACAAACAATGGTTTGACATTTTAGGTAGATGACATGATATTAACAGATAAATCAATAGACAAGTATTTAAAAATCTATTCTATGTTCAGGACTAGACTTAGTACTAGATATATAAGAACAAAAATGAAACAGTCCCTGTCCTCAAGGAACTTGCATTCTACTTGAGGAAAATAATATGTACTTATATAAATATACAAAACAAAACTTCATTATTCAATCTGTGTTAGGTTCTGAGTTAAGTGTAGAAGATAAAATAAAAAAACCCAGGACCACCTTCAAAGAGTTCATATTCTATTGAGGGAAGATGACTTATAAATAAGCATGCAAACTAATATACAAGATACATACAACATAAATAATCTCAAAGGGAAATGACCAGAGGGTGGGAGTCATGGAGAGAAAAGGGAAAGACATTCAGCAAAAAGAGATTTGAGCAAGGTCTGGAAGGCAGTCAGGAAAGTTAAAAGATGCAGATCAGAAAGGATAATAGTCTTCCCAGGGGACACAGCCAGTCAAGAAACGTTGTCAAGAGATGATGGGTCACATGTAAGGAGTATCAAGTACTCAAGTGTAACCAAGTCATAGAATCTACAGAAGGAAATAAATAGAAGCTGAATGTAAAGGTAGGAAGGGATTTAGTAATGAAGGGCTTTGAATGCCAAACAGAGGATATGTTTTTTTATTCTGAAGATAATAAGTAGCCCCTGGAGTCTTTTGAATCAGAGAACAGGGGAAGAGGAGGGGATGACATGGTCAGACCTGTGCTTTGGGAAAATCATTTAGATAGGAGAGTGAAGGAAGGATCAGAAGGAGACTTAAGGCAGAGAGAATTATTAAAAGGCTCTTGAAACAGTCCTGGTAAGAAGTGATGAGAGCCTATATTTTGTTTGTTTTGTTTTATTTTTGGTATATAACATTTTATTTTTTCCAATTACATATAAAGATAGTTTTCAACATTTATTTTTTATAAGATTTTGAGTTTCCAATTTTTTCTTCTTCCTTCCCTCCTGTCCATCCTTCTTCCTCAAGACTGAAAGCAATCTGCTATAAGTTATAGATATGCAATCATGTAAACATGTTTCCACATTAGTCATATTGTTAAAGAATAAATAAAATAGGGCGGCTAGGTGGCATAGTAGATAAAGAACCGGTCCTGGAGTCAGGAGTACCTGAGTTAAAATCCAGCCTCAGACACTTAATAATTACCTAGCTATGTGGCCTTGGGCAAGCCACTTAACCCCATTGCCTTGCAGAAGAAGAAGAAGAAGAAGAAGAAGAAGAAGAAGAAGAAGAAGAAGAAGAAGAAGAAGAAGAAGAGGAAGAAATAAAACAAAAGTAAAAAGCTACAAAAAGCAAAAAAAGAAAAAATAATAAGCTTTAATCTACATGCAGAATCCATATTTTTCATTGGATGTGGATCATAGTTTCCATTGTGAAACTTTTGGAATTGTTTTCGATTACAGTTTTGCTGAAAAGTGCTAAGTCAATCAGTTGATCATCACAATGTTACTATTACTGTATACAATATTCTTCTGGCCTTTACTCAGCATCAGTTCATGTAAGTTTTTTCAAGTTTTTCTGAAATCTGCCTTTTCATTTTTTGCACAATAATATTACATCACATTCAGATACTATAGCTTGTTCAGTTACCCAATTGAATATTCTCTCAATTTTCATTTCTTTATCACCACAAAAGAACTTGTTTAATAATCTTTTTTGGGATATAGATTTAGTACCTAGATCAAAGGGTAACACAGTTTCATTGCCCTTTGGTATAGTTCCAAATTGCTCTCCAGAATGGTTGGAGTAGTCCAAAACTCCTCCAACAATGCATTATTGTCCCAATTTTCCCACATACCCTCCAAGATTTGTCATTTTCCTTTTCTGTTATTTTATCTAATCTGACAGGAATAAGATAGTACCTCAGAATTGTTCTAATTTTTATTTCTCTAATCAATAGCATTTTTCATATGATTATAGATAGCTTTAATTTCTTCACATGAAAACTATCTATTCATATCCTTTGACCATTTATCAATTGGGGAATGAATTATAGTCATAAAATTTAACTCGGTTCTTCAATTATTTGAGTAATGAGGTCTTTATCCAAAACATTTGCTGTAAAATTGTTTCTCATCTTTCTGTTTTCTTTCTAATTTTTAGATGTGTTGGCTTTGTGCAAACTTTTTTTTTAGGTTTTTGCAAGGCAAATGGGGTTAAGTAGATTGTCCAAGGCCACACAGCTAGGTAATTATTAAGTGTCTGAGACCGGATTTGAACCCAGGTACTCTTGACTCCAGGGCTGGTACTTTATCCACTGCACCACCTAGCCACCCCACTGCACCACCTAGCCACCCCACTGTGCCACCTAGCCGCCCCAGTGCCACCTAGCCGCCCCCAAACTTTTTAATTTAATGTAATCAAAATTATCCATTTTCATTTCATATTGTTCTCTAGTTCTTGTTTAGGCAAATATTCTTCCCTTCTCCATAAATCTAACTTTCCTTTGCTTTCTATTTTGTTTATGGTATCACCCCTATGTCTAAATCATGTACCCATTTTGACTTTATTTTGTTATGGGGTGGGAGAAGTTGTTCTCTACCTGTTTTCTCCCATACTATTTTCTAATTTTCCAAGAAGCTTTTGTCACATAGTGAGTTCTTATCACAGAAGCTGGAGTCTTTGAGTTAATCAAACAGTAGATTACTATATTCATTTCTTAATGTGATTTGTGTACCTAACTTTTCCCCTTATCTACTATTCTATTTCTTAGCCAATACCAAAAAGGTTAGATGATTGCTTCTTTGTAATATAATTTTAGATGTGGTATAGCTAGGTCACCTTCCTTTGCATTTATTTTATTAATTCCTTTTGTATTTTTTTTTCTTCCAGATAAATCTTGTTATTTTTCTAGCTCTATAAAGTAAAATTTTAGTAGTATGCCATTGAAAAAGTAATTTGAGTAAAATTGTCATTTTTATTATATTAGCTCAGCCTACCCATGAGCAATTGATGTTTTTCAAATTGTTTAGATCTGATCTTATTTGTGTGAAAAGTAATTGTATTCATATAGTTCCTGGGCTTGTCTTGGCAAATATACTCCCAAATATTTTATACTGCCTACAGTTATTTTAAATGAAATTTCTCTATCTCTTCTTGCTGAGCTTTATAAGTAGTACATAGAAATGCTGATGATTTGGGTGAGTTTATTTTATATCCTGCAACTTTCCTAAAGCTGTTAATCTTTTCAAGTAGTTTTTTTTATTTGATTCTCCAGGATTTTCTAAGTATACCATCATATCATCTGCAAAGAATTATAGCTTTGTTTCTCCATTGCCTAGTCTAATTCCTTCAAATTCTTTTTCTTCTCTTATTGCTAAAACTAACATTTCTAGTAAAATATCGAATAATAGTGGTGATGAGAGTCTATGTTGTCAGAGCAGCTGTGTTAGAAGAGAGAAAGGGATAATATAAGAAATGTTGTAAGGACAGAAATGACAAGATTTGACAAACTGAATATGGGGCTAAGGATGAGGTTGTGAGCCTTGGTTACTGGAAGAATGTAATAGGGAAATTGATAAAAAAGAGGAGGGTTTGGGGAAAAAAGATAATGAGTTCAGTTTTGGACATGTCAAATTTGAGATACCTACAGAATATCCAATTTAAGATGGGCAAAAGGCAATTGTTGATGCAAGAGTAAAGCTCAGGACAGAGATTAGAACTGATTATATAAACATGGGAATCAATCAGTTGCAGAGAGATGATAATTGATACTGTGAAAGCTAATGAAATCACCAAGCAAAATAATATAGAGAGGAAAAAGAGAATGGGTCTTGGGACATAACTTTGGGCGACCCTCACAGTAAATAGGCATATCCTGTAGGAAGATCCAGTCAAGTAGATTATAAAGTAACGGTCAGACAGGTAGGAAGAAAACCAAGTGAGAAGAGTGTCACCAAAAAGTAGAGAAGAGAAAATATTCAGAAAGAGACAGACATTTCCCATAGTTGACAGTGTTAAAGGCTATAGATGAAGACTGGGAAAAAGCCAATAGATTGGGCAATTAAGAAATCATTGGACCCTTTGGAGAGAGCAATTTGAGTAGAATGAAAAGGTCAGAAGTGAGACTGTAGATGGTTTAGCAGGGAAGGGATGAGAGGAAAAGAAATAGATTCACCTAATATAGATGGTTTTCTCAAGAAAGTTAGCTGAGGAGAGAAGAGATACAGGACAACAGTTATCAAAGATGGTTGGATCAAAAGAGTTTGTGATGGGGGAAACAGAAAAATCTGTAGGTAACAGAGAAGGATCCAGTAGATAGGGAGATGTTGAACATATGAGACAGAGACAGAAACAGCAAGACAAAGACAGAAGCAGAAAGATAAAAGATAAAGATAGACTCATAGAGAGACAGAAAGAACAGAGGCACAGAGTCAGAAAGACTGGAAAGATGATAATGGAAGCAATCAGTTGAAGAAGAGGGAAGGTAGATGGAATCAAGGGTATTTGTAGAGGGATTGAACTTTGGAAAGGAAATGGATAACAAGAAGGAGATAGTGAGAGATGTGTCAGTAATATGAGATGAGAAGAAGGAAAAAAGGTAGCACCTCTGAAAAGTGAGGTGATTAGTCACAATATTTTCAAAGAAGTGTGGGTCAAGGTCCTCTGCTGAGAGTTTGGGAGAAAAAAACACTGTAGGAAACTTGAGAAGGGATTAAATGATTTGGAATAGCTGTCGTGGAGAGAGGGATAGCAAATAGATTAGGGAAGTGTAAAAGGATTGCCTTAAGGCAGGGCTAGCCCAAGTGATGGTATATAAAAATTTGTAGTGGATCCAGACAGGGTGCTTTCATTATTTACTCCAGTTCTTTTCAACATAATATGCATAGGAGGGATGGAAGTAGGTGGTGGGAATAAACCAAAGATACAGTTTGGCAAGGGTTGATAGATAAAGGACATGAGTTCTGGATTAAATGATAAATGTGAATAGCATAAACCTCAAAGAAGAGAGGTTGCTAAGTGATGGTAGCAGAGGTAGGATCTAAAAAGTGTCTTTGAGGAACCAGAAATATAGTAATACTCTACAATGAGCAGTAAATAGGAGGAAAAGATATGAGTAAAAATTCTGGAAAGGGAAGGAGTGGGTAGGATTTGGAAAGAGACAAGAAGTTGGGGGGATCAGAATGTTCAAGTAGAAAGTGGTACTTGAACAGAATTTTGAAGGAAATTAGAAATTTTAAGAAACCAGTTGGGAAGAGAAGGGGTTGCATTCCAGGCATGGGGGACAGCCAGTGCAAAGGCATGAAGATGGGAGATGGAGTGTTTTAAGGAAAACAAAGTCAATCTGGATGGACCCCAGAGTATGGGCTGAAAGGAAAAAATTATAACAAATGTATATGAGAGCCAGGTTATAGGAGACTCTCAAGTCCAATAGAGTTTATGTTTAGTTCTAAAGATTATGGAAAGTCATTGGAGTTGACTGAGAAAGAGCATGACATGGTCAATGAAATCTGACCTTTAGAGAAATCAATTTAGCAGCTATATTAAAGATGCATTGGAATGGGAGAAACTTCATTTTACTCTTAGTTTTCTGGGACTTGAGGTTCTCACTAGTGGCCTTTCCCTCTCTCTAACTCCCCTTTTTGGCAAGATTTTCCCTATTAGAATAAAAGCTCTTTGAGATTAGGGGCTCTCTTGGATTGTACTTGTCTCCTCAGCACTTAGCATTTAGTATCTATTAAAGCAACAAGGCCAATAGGAAAATATTGTATTATTGCAGATAATAAAATAAGGCAGAACAATTGAATTTCTTCACCAAGGAAAAGGATCTTCAAACTGGACAGGCCAAAACAAAAGATCTTTAAGAGAAAACTAAAGTCCAATATGTGTGAGAAGATTGTATGAGAACATTTAGTAGCTCCAAATGAATTTTTTCTCACTTTCCAAGAAACTGGAGGAAATTATAAATGTGATAAAAGAAATTCTATTGATGATTCTTAAGGAATCATGAGTAGAGATGTCAGAAGACTGGAAACAAAAAACTATCATCCTGATTTTCAAAAGGGTGAATTTCAAAAACCACAGAATTTGTCATCATATGTGACTAAATTATAGAGTAGAATATTAAACAAATGGCTTGTGAACACTAAGAAAAGAAAGAAGTAATCACTAGGATCAAGTTTGGGTTCCCTAAAAACAAATCATGCCACACCTAACTCATTATAATTTCTTTTTTTGCCAGAGCTACTAGACTCTGCAAAGTTAGCCCTTAGATGATAATTTTTTATTTGATGGTGGAAATTCATGAAGACCATAGTGTAGTTTTAATCTGTAGTTAGTGGGTAAAGGGCTCTACTGATGAAATCAAAGCTCTTTTGAAGCCTTGAAGAAACACCAGAATAGTCATTTAAAGAATGATAGAGACATAATGGGCCTTGATTTCAGCAGGGCATCTGACAAAGTCATAACAACCATGTGAATGAGATAGAGAAATATGGGCTGGATAAGAGATTGTCTGTATGAATTCATGAGTGATTAAACAACTATACCCAAGAAGCATTGAATGATGTAAATAACTAATGTTTATGTAGTCTCCACTATATGCTAAGCACTATTCTCAGTGCTTTAATTATCTCATTTGATCCTCACACCAACCTTGGGGGGGGGAGGAGGTGCTAGTCCCATTCCCATTTTATAGATGAGGAAACTGAGGCAGATGTAGGTTAAGGGTCTTGCCAATAGTTACACAGCTAGTTAATGTCTGAAGATCAATATTAAACAGAAAGAAAATCTCTGATGGGCTGTCTTCATCACTGCCCTTGACAGAATTTTTTAATTAGTCATTTGGAAGGAGGATTAGATGGCCTGAGAACAGAAGGCAGGAGTTCTGTCTTTACAGCCTAAATTTTTATACAATAGCATTCACACAATGATATCCAAAAGTTCCCATCTTTGAGAATCCTGGACTCAGGTCCTCTAAAAAAGATATTCTGTTACAGTCTGACCTTGAAGAAAAAAGAAAATTATCTACAATGTCTCTGAGCAGTGTCATATTCGGAAAAGAAAGTCACTGAGTTATTTGGGTATGAGGGGATTGCTTATTTTCTGGAAGGAAACCAAAACTACAGGATAACTCTACAAGAATCAGAAGCATTGTACGTGATACTATGTTAGAAATAGGAACTCACCAGAATTTCAAAGTTAACCCCAGTTCTACTCCCTACTGAGGGAATTGAAAGGCTATTTGAATACTTAAGGAATTTCTCTTTGCTTAGGGGCTCTTGTAAAGTTTTCTACAACTCTTGCATTTTGTGGGATGAAAAAAAAATGAACAACCAGTTTGTCCTACCCACATGCATTACTAATATTAGAACTTGCATGGAAACTAGGATCCTTTCTCTACATTTGAGGAGACTAGACACAAGCCAATAGTCAGTTATCATTAGATATTTTTCTGGCGAGAGCCTCTAATCAATGAGAGAAAATGAGCCTTTTGGGTCAATCCTTAGGCCTGAACTGGTCCATGATCCCAAAGGCTTTGTAGAGGATTCTGAGTCATGAGTTATCTTTGTATACATGTTTCTTCTGCTAGACTATAACTGCAAGCAGAGAGAAATTTCATTATGTTCATCTTTGTGCTCTGCACACAGTAGGTGCTTAATAAGCATTTGTTGACTTTACATTCCATGAGGATCTGGGGAAAATTCAAGTCTTGTGGCTAGAAAGGGGACACAATTCTCCGGCCCTGTAGCTCTCTTACAATATGAATGGTGTCCACTACAAATGGCCATCACCTTGTCAGGAACTGACTGAACATGTTCTAAAAGCAAGGACTAAGTTTTACTGCACTGTGGATAAATAAACCACAGTTTCATCCATCTCTAAACCTGAGAGAAGGTGCAGTAACAAGCACCATGATATATATGAGCTTACAATCTGGTTATGAGGTTATCAAGCAAGAAAGAAGCCCCAGGGGAATGCATATTTTTTTCATAGTGAAAACTGTGAGTAAATAGCGAGAATTCATCTTGAGGGAGATAATAGAAGCACTTCTTTTAAATGTGGGAAAAAAACAATATTTTTCCCTAGAGCATTAAAGCCCTTACAGGTTTAGATCATGTTTCCCATTAATGGGCTTCCCAACCAGATTTATCTTGGGTTCTTGGGACTAGAAAGGAAGAGTGAAGTTGCCTGGTCAGTGCATTTAATGAAAGTCATGTCCCCAGAGGGAACTGAAGTGAGAGAATGAGAGAAAATATCAAGCTCAACTCTACACTTGCCCATCTTCAGAAATGCTCCAAGCCCCTTCATGAACTTGGGCTTGTGATTGAAACATTTTGAATGACAAAACTCCAAGTATATGGCTGAATTTATGTGTATATCTGTATGTTTCACTGTGAATAAGTGTGTCTGTCCATCTATACCTATTGCCTTGTGACATTGACCCCTTTACAAAAGTAAAGTCAAAATTTACTTGTTTGATGGTCATTATAGTGAGAGTGGGAGTCTGAAGCTTCTGTTTCATCTGTGTAGGAAACTTCTGGTTTGGAAATTCCTCCTACTTATACAGATGTGCAATTCATCAGCAATTTGTATACACTTAGAGAGTTACCTGCTTTGAGAAATTAAGTGAATTACCCTCAGCTAGTGTGTGTCAGAGATAAAAATTGTACCCAAGTCTTCTTGATTCCAAAGGCAGGCCTCTCTATCTTATCATACCATGTATGCCTCATTGCTTAACAGAAGGTAAATGTTCTATTTCTTTCATTTACCTAATCATGTAAGAAACTCACAGGTTAGATGTTTTAAATGATATAGTCCCCAGAGGCAAGGCTGAGGCAGGGGATGAAGGTATTTTTATGACATTCTTCCTATAAATAGAAACTTTTACCAAAGACTATGGTGGCTGCCCTATAGATGTTCTGACATCATAGGGGGGTATACCCATCACTGTATAAAGATAAGGCAATTAGTGTAGTGAACCAGGTAAGGAATTTATTGTCAGAGAAACTAGGTTCCAATTCCAACTTGGTTACTCACTTCCTCTTTATGGGACTCAGTTTCTTCTTCCCTAAATGAAAGAATAGATCTTGATGATCTTCATCCCAGATTCTTTTTTTTATCCAAGATTCTTGATTCACTCTCTTCTCATCTCTTATGTTGATTAATCCAGTTCTAATAAACAGCCATCCCACTGCACCTGCTTCAACTCTATTAGCAATCACTTCCCAGTCTCATGGCAGATGGACTGTCATTTTCTGGTGTCTTGTTTGAGCATCTTTTTTTCTCATATTATCTGGTCCTCTACCACTCGATTCTCACCTGCATCACTTCCCAAGTGCTTCATTCTTCCTTTCATACTCTATTCAGGCAACTGTCTGGTTCTGCTCACAATTTCTACCATGTTCTACCATGTCCTTTCTGTTTGCTAACAGTCACCAGTATTACTAGACCAGTGGAAAATAGAACCATTGGAAACTTGGCCAGAGTATAAGAGCTTTCTTGCAGGGACATACCATACCAGAACAAATTAAAAGAAGAGCCCACACAGAGGATTCAGGAAATTGACTTTTGAGCCAATTCAACATAGCTCCCTCATATCCTCTCTCGTCACTTTCTCATTCTAGAAAGTCAATCCATCAATAAACACTTATTAAATACCTTTTTTGTCCCAGGCTTTGTGGTAGTATAGGAGCTACAAATATAATGAATGGGGAATAGAGGGGAATCCCTTCTCCCAATTAGCTTACACTCTAATGGAGACAAGTACATATATGAGTATTTACAGAGTAAACAGAAAGAGAATAAATACAAAGGCTAAAATGTAGTTTGGGAGAAGGAATGCTAGCAGGTGGGAAGGAACTGAAATGTCTTCAAATAGAAAATGTTGCTTTAGATGACTCTAGAAAGAAGAGAAGAATTTTCTAAAGTGAAGGTGAAGAAGGGAAGTACATTTCAGGAATGAGGAACAGCCAATGCAAAAACACAGAGACTAGAGCTGGAGGTTGTAAGCTTATAGGAGCAACTGGATATAGGGTGCAGGACAGGAAGTAATAGGCAATGGGACTGGACAAACAGGATAAGAACACTTGAGGCTTTTAAAAACTGGACAGGGGAATTTATGTTTGATCCTAAGAGGTTATAAGAAACCACCAGGCTTGACTGAGTAGGAGAGTGACATGGTTAGAACTACCCTTAAGGAAAATCTCTTTGGTAGCTGAATGGAAGATGGAATAGAATGGGGTAAAACTTGAAAAAGGGAGAAGGTTATGCTGGGCTGGGAGTTTTTTAAAGCTATAATTCATGTGCCCCCCTCCCACCAATGTACTTCCCCCTTTCATTATGAGGTATTATCAACTAGTCCTCCAGATTTAACTATACAGTGACATCACTGATATAAAACATTCCCCACAAAAATCTTTTAGTTATCTGCCATAGGTACAAAATACAGTTCAGGGGAAAGTGGGCTCAGGCTTAGAGAGCATAATATTGTAAAGGGATGAAATCATAGTTCCTGGAAGTCCTCTTAAGGAATTCACAAAATGTTCCCATTGGGTATTATATAATTTTCCTGTTATGTTCTTTATAAGCGTTGGATCTATTTGATTTTTGTTTTCTCAATCTTTGGCTTCTGCTGCCAGCCACTTCTGTCTCAGGGATGTTGACATTGATGAAAAGCCCAAAAGCTTTAGTCTTATATTTGACCAAGGTATCATCATCTGCCTTACACAACTTAATACATCAGTAAACATTTATTAAGTGCTAGGCAATATGTTAAACACCAGAGATACAATAGAGGTGCTTATAACTATACTTTTGGGGTCTTTGAAAACTGTAACTAGTTAAGGGAAATAAGAGGATGGAATTTGATTTCCCAGTTCACTCAAGATTATCTAACAAAGAATGAGGAGGTTCTTCTATATTACACCAGCTGCTATAGTTTTCTTGATCCCAGATAAAAAAATGTTTAATTTTAAAATAAAGAAAAAAGAGGAGAACTTCTTAATTGATTTCAGAGGTGGAAACAAAAGGAAGGATTTTGCTATGAAAAGGGAAAAGAACAGAGGTATCAACACTCAGAATGAGATCATAATACTTTGAGTGTAAGCAGAACTAGATTAGAGAAATAGTTAACAAAATAAATAAAAATAGAATACAACAGAAATAATGTTAACATATGATTTTCTAAGTCAATTATACACCAATTCTTAGATATAGTTTAGTGGCCCCATTTGTCTATTTGAGTTTGGTAGCACAACCAAGAAATACAGGATAGTATCCAATTCTATATATGACTTTTTCATTTAGGACATTACATATGAATGCTAACTCTGATTCCATAGGGGAGAAAGGATAAACTTTCAATATGCAAAGATCCTAACAAAGGGAAAAGCCTTAATTATTAATATTTCTAGGTATGAATGCATGTATATACATATTTATTTTCTAACAAGTAATATTAATTAATTTACATTCTTCAGAATAAAAATGGCTAGATACTATGAAATGAATTGCAATAGTCATGTTTTAACCAATTCTATAAGATGTATATAGTTTTATTTAATAATTTTCATTAGGATATGTAATTTTGTGTAGGAGATCTTTTAATTTCTCTAGCATGTTGGCAAACTCATAAGCAACCCATTTAGACAACTTTTGCTACTAAATATGAGGGAATGGACAGGAAATATATCTCTACAGACTGCAAAATTTTGTTCATTCAACCGAAATTACTGGCCTTGGACCAATCTATCAATATGTAGAGAGGTTTGAAAGTTGACACTTTCATTGAATATCCACTTTTTCCCCTGAAAGATTATGTTCAGTTTTGCTGGGAGATTGATTCTTGGTGGTAATCCAAGGTCCTTTGCCTTCTGTAATATCATATTTCAAAACCCCCTAGTCCTGTTATATAAAGTTCCTAAATCCTATGAAATCTGGAATGTGACTCCTCATTACTTATTGTTCCTTTCTGACTGCTTGCAGCTTTTTTCTCTTTGTCCTGAGAGTACTAGAATATGATTTTACTATTTCTGAGAATTTTAATTTTGGGTTCTGTTTCAGGATGTGATGGCTAGATTCTTTCAATTACTGTTTTATCCTCTGGTTCTAGGATATCAGGGCAGTTTTCCTTGATAATTTCTTGTAAGATGTGTTCAGGCTTTCTTTTTGATCATAGTTTTGAAGTGGTCCAGTAATTCTCAAAAATTATCTCTCCTGGATGTATTTTCCAGGTCGGTTGTTTTTCCTATGAGGTATTTTACACTTTCTTTTGTTTTTCATTCTTTTGGTTTTGTCTCATTGATACTTGATGTCTCATAAAGTCCATTAGCTTCCTATTGCTCAATTCTAAATTATTTTCTTCAGTTAGGTTTTCTACCTCCTTTTCCATTGGCCAATTCTACTTTTTAAGGAATTGTTTTCTTTTTTTTAAAAGTTTTTTGCAAGGCAAATGGGGTTAAGTCGATTGCCCAAGGCCACACAGCTAGGTAATTATTAAGTGTCTGAGGCTGGATTTGAACCCAGGTACTCCTGAATCCAGGCGGTGCTCTATCCACTACACTACTTAGCCAGCCTAGGAATTGTTTTCTTAAGAGAATTTTTGTACTTCTTTTACCAAGTCAGTGATTCTTTTTCCATTATTTTCTTGCTTAACTCTTAATTCCTTTCCCAATTTTTCTTCTAATTCTCTTATTTGATTTTTAAGATCCATTTTGAATTCTTCCAGGAAGATTTTTTCCAGAAGAAAACCTTATATTTCTCTGAGGTTTCACATGTAAGCATTTTGACATGGTTATCCTCTTCAGTGTTTTTGATGTTCCCTGTCACCATAGTATCTTTCTATGATCAGGGCTTTTTTTTTTTTTGGCTCTTTTTCCAACCTATTTCAATTCATTTAAAGCTGAACTTTGCTCCTGGGGCACTGTCCCAAGCTTTTTGCACAGGGGGCCATGGGTTTGCTATACTGTAAAGTGGTTTGGAGAAGTTTATTGCACCTCTCTCTCTCTCTCTCTCCTCACCTCTCCCCACCCTATCTCTCTCACAAGAAGATTAAGTTCCCTCAAAATCAGACCCCTGAAATCATGGAGTTTACAGTCTTGAAAGGGGATGAGATACAAACACAGATAAGAGAATCTGATAAATGTGTTTTTAAAAATGTAAAACGAAAGGGTACATGAAGTCCAAAGAGGGAGATCATAATTGAAAAAGAGATATTAAAGAAAGTTTCAAGTTGGAAACAATATTTTAGACAGTGTAGAAATATACCCCTGCGCTCTTTCAGAAATATTTAGAAATAACTATTTCTACATTCTAATATCCTTGTTCTCATCTTTTTGAGAAATCTTATCAATGTTTTGCACTAAAACCTCTTTTCCCCTTACCAAAGGTCTAATGAATTTATTTGAGGAAATTGCGTTAAAGTTCAGGGAAGAACAGTGTGTCTCCCTGAAGTTAAAGTAGGGACAGTGATTGGACAAGTTGTGGGGGGTAGGTAGAATGAGTGTTCTTGGCTGATCTACTTAATAGCAGTACTTCTTTTCTCATGCCTTGACAGAATTAGAGTAATTTCTGGCTAAGCAAAGAAAAAATGATTTTTATTACTCCAGTTAATGGAAGTATCTCTTGAGTTCATTTTTGTCAAGATAGAAAGGAGAATCCTTGGAGGGAGTGGTTGAAGAGGAATGGAATGGTTTTAGGAAAATTATCCTCTAGAGTGTGCTGACATTTTAAGTCACTACTGTTCTGAAGATATTATCTAAACTCTAAACCCCTGTTTAATCCTAACTATGGGATTTTATCTGTAGATTTTATAAATTATAACTCTGGAACAGTTTGTGTTTGATTTTTAAAGGTATAGGAAATGCTGCTCATCTTTGGTCACTTCCTTGCCTCCCAAACAGAAATGTTTAGAACTTGTTTAAACTAAATTAATAATAATGTTTCTACCATGCTTCACTTTGAACTTCAAAGCATGGTAAGAATTTTTTTAAAATCACAGAGTTTAAGAGATCATGGAAAGGAATAACATAAGGTAAGACTATAAAGGAAGGGGGTAATAAACTTGGAGGGTCTTGAATGTCAGGCAAAAGATTATGAACTAGGCTCAAGACAATAGGAAACAACTGAATGAATGTTTTTGAACAGAAAAGTAGCATAACAAGAAATAGGTATAAAAATGCAGAGAGAAGACATCAATTAGATGAGCATTTATTTAAGTAGTATTTGACCTACATTGACCAAATAATTTCTCAAATTTGTGTTCTTGTAACTAAAGATAGAAGACTTAAAATCAGGTAGTAGGCCAACTAATATGGGCTTCAGATATGGAAATGTGGAAAGGTGAGGGAAGAAGCTATAGATTCCAATAGATTAATAAAAACTCTATAAAGAGAAAACAGTATTTGCCAAGAGCCTCTCCCCACAACATAAGAGGTCAATGAAATGGACAATGGCTTTCAAATGAAGAAAGGCTATAAAAAAACCATGTAAACTATTGCTCCAAATCACTAATAAAAAGGGAAATGCATGTTAAAAATAACTATGAAAATTATTTCACACATAACAAATTGGCAAATGTGATTTTTAAAAAAGGCATAATAGTTCATGTTAGAGGAAGATAAACCTTTCTGATATTCTTTTGGGGCAGCTATGAACTGGTTCAACACATATAAGAAACATATTAGAATTATATTAGAAAAGTCACTAAATTAATTATTATGGTCATATTTATATAGTACCTTATAGTTTGCAAAAAAATCCACAAAAATGTTTCATTCACATTGTCCTACTTAATCTCCATAAAAGTCTGTGAGATAGATACTATTATCCCCCTATTTTACAAATGAGGAAAGAAAGTTTGGAGAAATCAAATTGTCATAGCCATATTGCTAGTAAAATGTCTAAGGTGGTATTCAAACCTAATTCTTCCTAACTCCAAGTTCAAGGCTCTATCATTTGTCTGTTCTTCAATTGTTCCTAACCTTTGGCCTTATCCTACTAATGGGTATATATCCCAAAGAGGTAAAAATCCCATAAATAACAGAACAGTCATAGAAACATTTTCTGTCAGCTAAAAAAGTGGGTGCTTACCAACTGGGGAATTGCTAAACAAATTGTGGTGGAAGTAAAGGAAGTTTATGCTAACACAAATAACAAAATGCTACATTCAAAAGAATTTAGAAAGATACGTGTATTGATGCATAGTGAAGTAAGCAGAATACGAGAACAAAATATATATAATGCCAATTAAAAATGGAATGGAAAGCAATACTGTTCTTGCTTAAACTACCCTAATAGTTTAGGCTTGATACTGAAACAAATGAGACATTCATAAGTCATTTAACATTTAAACAGAAATTTACTTAGCTGTAGAAAAAGATATTCTACAAGAATAGGCATTGAGAACCTTTGAGTTCATTCAACTAAGCTAAGCTTCTCTGCCCATTACCCATTGGCAACCACCAGCCAAGTTTCTTGTTGGCACTCTTCATGACTGCTTAGTATCTAGGTAATGAGGAAGCAATGTCAATGGTCTGAACCCTTAATCCCCTGAGCCAACCAAGTCTTGATGAATGTCTTTTATTTTTTAAGGAAAAAAAAAGACCACAGCTTACCTGCCTAGGGAAAAGAATAAGAATATTCTTCCTAACACAAGCATTAAATAGCATCAGAACTCAGACTAATGTAATGATCAATTTTAATTCCACAGAAGTCAATCAACCAATCAATAAACATTTATTAAGCACCTACTATCTGCCAGGTAATACCCTGAGGTGCAAAAAAAGAGGCAAAAGATACTCCCTGACCTCAGTCTAATAAAAGGGATGACTTGCAAAGAAATATATACAAAATAAGTTATAAACAGGACAAATAGAAAAATAATTAGCAAAGGGAAGGCACTAAAATTCAGAGGTGTTGGTAAAGACTTTCAGTAAAAGATAGAGTTTTTAGATTGGATTTAGAGGAAACCAGAAGTGATTATTAAATATATTTCCTTCCTCTCAAAAGAAAGTCAGAGGGGTATAGGTGCAGAAGACTGCATATGCTGTCAAACATGACTGATGTTTCAGTTTGTTTTGCTTAACTGTTTCTCTTTATTACATTGGAGGGTTCTATGGAAAGAGTTATTGGAAAATAACAGCAGTGCAAAAAATACACACAAAAATAGCCAAACATTTTAAGGTGTCTTTTTTTAATGGGAAAGTTGGAAAGGGTTTTCTGCATCTTTGTACTTATGTTCATTCTGACCCTGAAATTCTTTTCTGAGAGGACATGGTGGTCATTTAATTAACCTCTGAACATTTGAAATTAAATATGTAAATTATTACAGTTCTACCAGCAACCAGACACGTTCTGATTGTCTGAGAGTGGAAATGGAATTGTAACTTGGATGAATAAATTCAGTCCAAAACAACCACCTGGAAGACGACAAAAATCAAAATTTTCTTGAGAAAAGAAGAGGCATTGCTATTTGAGGGTCACTGGAGAGCTTGATGGATAAGTTTCTAAGATCAGTTGGAAACTCTTGTTTTTCTTTTATAAACTTGGAAACTGCCCTGTCTTTTAGCTATATTTTTGATTCCTGATATCAATATTCCCATAAATATCTTAATCCTAATATTTATATTAGTTCCTTAGAAACAAATACAGTTGTGACCTGAGGAAAGTAAGGAAAGAAAAATTGGCATCCAGAAATCAGGTACCTTGCCCCAAAATCATTAGGTACTTTGATGGAGGAAGTAGGCTGCAAGAGAAGAGAAGAGAGGGGGCTCCTGGATATGATCATAATGTGAGCAGAGCATTGACCATTAGCTGATTCAGCTACACTGGGTCAAAAAATTTTTTTTTTCATTTCTAAGATTCTGCTAGCCATGGAACAGTTTTCTCAAGATACGGATTTTTTTTTAGGTTTTTGCAAGGCAAATGGGGTTAAGTGGTTTGCCCAAGGCCATACAGCTAGGTATTAAGTGTCTGAGACCGGATTTGAACCCAGGTACTCCCAACTCCAAGGCTGGTGCTTTATCCCCTATGCCACCTAGCCACCCCTCAAGAGATAGATTTGAAAATAACCTAAAGACCCACTTCCTTCCCATTCAATCCCTTTCTACCAGTCCCTGGTTTTGAAATTCATGGCAAGTCTGGCCCAGGGAATTCCTCAGAGGCTCAGTGACCTCAGTGATGATGAGGCTATTTGGGTCAGTGTTGTCAGATGCAGGAAATACTACTCACTCTGAATCCATAGATAGATAGATAGATAGATAGATAGATATAGATAGATATAGCTATAGATATATATCTAGATAGATATGTAGGTAGATGATAGATATAGATATATGTTATAGTTATAGCTTATGATATTTGAAATTGGAAGAGACTTTAGAGATCATCTAGACTGGCCCCCTCATTTTATTGACATTGAAATTGAGACCCAAAGAGGTTAAGCATTTTTACCCAGGTCACACAGGACACTATAATGGAACCAGAATTAGAACTGACTTCAGAGTCAGCACCCTTTTCATTACATAATACTGTCTTTTGGCCTGAGATTTCAGCTGGTTATTAATTACTGTTTAAGTGCTTAGTAAGAGAGGAAAGGCCAAGATAGATAATGATGGTAGCCAGGCAGCAGATGATGGATAGCAAGATAATTGGTAGTAGGTAGATAGATGATAGATAGCATATAACAGAGAGTACATCATAGGTAGTAGATAATAGGGACTTAGATAGATGGATAGCTCCCTTGGATACAAAATAACTTTCAAATATATCTGTTATTTTAACAGGTTTTAATGAATGTTCTTTGTGTCTGAACACACCTGCCCTGAACTTTGTGTGGCCCAGTGGACGGATCCTGGAGTTAGGAAAATAATAGATCATAAAATAAAATAATAGATACTTCAAGCTGGAAGTCACCTTAGAAATACTAACAATACTATCTTTTATTTGTATAGTCTTTAATAATATACAAAGCATTTTTCTATATATTATCATATTTTTTTCCACACAACTACCCTGTCATGTAGGCAGGGAAAGTATCATTATTTACTTTTTTCAGAAGAGAAAGCTGATGCTCAGTGGACACAGCTCAGGAGTCAGGTCATCTGACTCCTAAGACAGTGCTCTTTTGACTAAACAGAGGAAACATACTTGGAGAGTTGGGTAGGAGACAATGCTTGATCTGGTCTGAAAGCTTGTCAGCTAGTATAGCAGCAAGGCAGAGCATGGTGTCATAAGCCTTTCTATATGAAGAAGAGAAGAAAGGTGTACAGAACATTTGGAGGTGTATAGTAGAAATGAAAGTCTTTCTGTAGAGGACAGAACTGGATCCTTTGATAAAGGAAGTGTGTCCTCCAGGGAATGATGATATGGAGCCACTGGTGTCAACAAAGATAAGTCCATCATCCAATAATGTTTAGAAGAAAAAGATTTGAACAGCACTAATTGGTTATTCCATACTAAGCAGATAACATAGATCCTTCTGAGGCTTGTCATATCCACAAACTCCTCTTCACACTTGGTGTTTAATGCAGGTTCAGGACCAACCAGGTTTGTTAAATGGTGGGAGGAGCACCATGCTACTCCCCTATGGTAAAGATAGGTTCTTGACTAGGATACATTACTTCCCCAGAATGACCACTATCCCTATACCTTCCCTCTTTGTTCTCTGGTAGGTAATCCATGCTGCCATAAAATACACTTCAATGCCCAAGACCCCTTGGTGATGACGCCATTCTATTTTAATGACCTCTTAAATCCTCAGAAGGTGAGAGCTAATCCATACCTTCTCAGCACAACCAAACCTGTCACCAGTGAGTCGTCTGTGCCACTAACACTTCCAGGGTCCTATCACCATGCCATTCCTTTCTTGGGTCCATCTTTCTCTCCAAAATCCATAGAGATATGTGAGATTTCCCACTCTTTTGAGGAAGCTAAATGGGGTTATGGATAAAGTGTTGGAATTGGAGTCAAGAATAAATGAGTTCAAATCCAGTTGGAAGCATTTGATAGTTGTGAGACCTTGGGCAAGTCATTTAGCCTCTATCAGTCTCAGTTTTCTCATTTTAAAATGTATATAGTAAATAGCACCTTTCTTATAGGATTGTTGTGAAGATTAAATGGCAAAATTTATGGTAGCATTTTATAAAGCTTAAAGTGTTCTATATCTATTGTTATTATCATTATTATTAGGAAAACTACACATGCATGGGTCAGACTGTTTTCTCTACTGCCACCCTATCCTCAATCATTTTTGCCTCAGGTGAAAAAATATTTAGTCCCTGCTCTCAATGTGGGATCAAATTATGCCAAAAGAAGGAAGCCAGAATGCATTGCCAGGGATCAGAAGTACCTTGGGGGCACAGGTAGTACTTTCATCAATACCAATAAAAGTCAGGAGTTTCAGAAGAAAAGGGCAGATTTGGAATATGAATTGAGGGTGAAGAAAATTGTTTCTAAGAATATGGTTTGTATATGTGGACCACAACTTAAAATAGAGAGGGAATATAATTACAGAGATGAATAAATAGACCATTGAGTGACAGGTTAGCTCTATTGTACTGTTGAAAGTTTATAGCCATAAAATTACCATACGGAAGATTAGATCATCAAGACCTAAGTTTGTTACCATAAAATTACTGTGCTGATGATTTTCATCGAGAGACAGATTAGCTTTGCCTACTCTCAAAAGTTTGTCGCTAAAAACGAAGAGCCTCAGAGGTATGGTCTAAAAGGTCAAGGGCCCCTGCTGATACCAAATGTACTGATTTTTCTATGACAGACTGCTAGGCTCATATAGAATATGATGTCTTTTCACAATGCTCCCTCACTTTCATCAATCTTATGTGCAAGTCATGTGTCATCACTTATCTGATGTCACGGTCTTCTATACCAAAGGACAACAACTAAAATAGAGGATTGATAGGCTCTTGACCAAGGACAGGGGATACCTAAAAATTCACATTTTTGATCAAGAAAAATATATTTTTCTAGTTTACAAGTTATAACAAGAGAGAAGGGCAAAAAATTGCCCCCATAGATCTGCAAACTAGATACCACAGCAGATACTTGGTATGACACATAAAGAATACCAGCAGAAATGGGCAGTGATATATAAGAGATCATGTCCAGTGATAAAACTAGCTGTAAAACTGGCACATAGGAAGGAGGACCAGTAATTCACAAGACTCAATATGGAAGGCAAAATCGAGAATTATGATGGACTTATCATGTGTAATGATAATGTGTAATGCCTATAGATATTTGACCTATAGATTTTGACCTATAGATATTCCTGAGATTTAGTAGAATGATAGAACTGAAATGACTTTAGAAGAGGATACCTTCTTCAAAGTAAGAGAATAATAAAATGGACAGTGAAACATATTTGTACAGGAAGAAAATACTTTTATGTGAAAAAATCTATAAGCTATGGGAGAGGAGAGAAGAATTCATTTAGGTGAAGGTCACTTGAGAGAGAAACAGAAGCAATATTGGTTTTTTCTTTAAGATTTTATTTATTCTGAGGTTTACAATTTTTCCCCTAATCTTCCTTCCCTCTCCTCCCCCCCATAGAAGGCAGTCTGTTAGTCTTTACAATGTTTCCATGGTATACATTGATCTAAGTTGAATGTAATGAGAAAGAAATCATATCCTTAAGGAAGAAAAATAAAGTGTAAGAGACAGCAGAATTACAAGGTAAAATAACAGGTTTCCCCCCGGCCCTAAATTAAAGGTAATAGTCCTTGGTCTTTGTTCAAATTCCATGATTCTTTCTCTGGATTCAGATGGTATTCTCTATCACAGATAACCCAAAATTGTCACTGATTATTGCACTGATGGAATGAGCAAGTCCATTGAGGTTGGTCATCACCCCCATTTTGCTATTAGGGTATACAATGTTTTTCTGGTTCTGCTCATCTCCCTCAGCATCAGTTCATACAAATCCTTCCAGGCTTCCCTGAATTCCCATCCCTCCTGGTTTCTAATAGAACAATAGTGTTCCATGATATACATATACTACTGTTAAGCCACTCCTCAATTGAAGGACATTTACTTAATTTCCAATTTTCTGCCATCACAAACAGGGCTGCTATGAATATTTTTGTACAAGTCATGTTTTTACTCTTTTTCATAATCTCTTCAGGATATAGACCTAGTAGTGGTATTGCTGGATCAAAGGGTATGCATATTTTTTCTGCCTTTTGGGCATAATTCCAAATTTCTTTACAGAAAAGTTGGATGAGTTCACAGCTCCACCAACAATGTATTAGTGTCTCAGATTACCCACATCCCTTCCAAAATTGATCATTGTCCTTTCTGGTCATATTGGCCAGCCTAAGAGGTGTGAGGTGGTATCTCAGAGATGTTTTAATTTGCATTTCTCTAATAAGTAATGATTTAGAGCAATTTTATATGACTATGGGTTGCTTTGATTTCCTCATCTATAAATTGCTTTTGCATATCCTTTGACCATTTGTCAATTGGGGAATGGCTTTTTTCTTTGAAAATTTGACTCATTTCTCTGTACATTTTAGAAATGAGTCCTTTGTCAGAAATACTACTGATTTACTACATTTATTACATTTCTTTTGATCTTGGTTACAGTGGCTTTGTCTGTGCAAAAACTTTTTAATTTAATGTAATCAAAATTATCTAGTTTGTTTTTAATGATGCTCTCCATCTCTTCCTTGGTCATAAACTGCTTCCCTTTCCATAGATCTGCAGGTAAACTACTCCTTGATCTTCAAGTTTGCTTATAACATTGTTTTTATGTCGAAATCCTGTATCCATTTGGATCTTATATTGGTATAGGGTGTGAAAATTGGAAGTTAGTATTGGTCTAATCTAAGTTTCTTCGATACTAACTTCCAATTTTTCCAACAGTTTTTATCAAAGAGAGAGTTTTTATCCCAATAGCTGGACTCTTTGGGTTTATCAAATAGCAGATTACTATGATCACTTCCTGCTATTGCACCTAATCTATTCCACTGATCCACCACTCCATTTCTTAGCGAACACCAGACACTTTTGATGAATGATTCTTTGTAAAATAATTTTAGATCTGGTAAGGCTAAGCCACCTCTTTTTGCACTTTTTAAATTGAATTCCTGGAAATTCTTGACTTTTTATTTCTCCATAGGAATTTATTTACAACTTTTTCTAAATCATTAAAGTAATTTTTTTTGGAATTTTGATTGGTAGGGCACTAAACAGGTAATTTAGTTTTGGTAGAATTGTCATTTTATTATATTAGCTTGGCCTATCCATGAGCAGTTGATGTTTACCCAGTTATTTAAATCTGATTTTATTTGTGTGAGAAGTGTTGTGTAATTGTTTTCAAAAAGTTTTTGAGTCTGCCTTGGCAGATAGACTCTCAGGTATTTTATATTGTCTAAGGTTACTTTGATTAGGATTTCTCTTTCTAGCTCTTTCTGATGTATCTTGCTAGTTATAATGAGAAATGTCACAGATTTATGAGGGTTATTTTATATCCTTCGACTTTGCTAAAGCTGCCAATTATTTCTAGTAGTTTTTTAAGATGATTTTTTGGGATTCTCTAGGTATGCCATCATGTCATCTGCAAAGAGTGAGAGTTTTGTCTCTTCCTTCTCAATTCTAATTCCTTCAATTTCTTTTTCTTCTCTTATTGCTGAGGTTAACATTTCTAATACAATATTGAATAGTAGTGATGATATTGGTCATCCTTGTTTCACCCCTGATCTTATTGGGAATGTCTCTAGCCTCTCCCCATTGAATATAATGCTTGTTGATGGTTTTATATAGGTACTGTTTATTATTCTAAGGAACAAACCATTTATTTCTACACTTTCTGGTGTTTTTAGTAGGAATGGGTGCTATGTTTTGTCAAAAGCTTTTTCAGCATCTATTGATATAATCATATGATTTCTGATAGGCTTGCTATTGATACAATTGATCATACTAGCAGTTTTCCTAATATTGAACCAACCCTGGAATAAATCCTACTTGGTCATAGTGTATTACCCTAGGGATAACCTGTTGTAATCTATTTTCTAAGGTTTTATTTAAAATTTTGGCATCTATATTCATTAGGGAGATAGGTCTATAATTTTCTTTCTGTGTTTTAACTCTTCCTGGTTTAGATATAAGTACCATACTGGTGTCATAGAAAGAGTTAGGCAGAGTTCTATCTTCACTTATTTTTCCAAATAGTATATATATAATTGGAACCAATTATTCCTTAAATGTTTGATAGAATTCACTGGTGAATCCATCTGGCCCTGGAGATTTTTCTTAGGGAGTTCAATAATGGCTTGTTGAATTTCTTTTTCTGAGATAGGGTTGTTTAGGTTTTTAATTTCCTCTTCACTTAACCTGGGAAATTTATATTTTTGTAAATATTTGTCTATTTCACTTAGATTACCAAATTTATTGGCATAGAGTTGGGCAAAATAATTCTGAATAATTACTTTAATTTCATCCTCATTGGTGGTGAGTTCACCTTTTTTCATTTATGATACTAGTAATTTGGTTTTCTTCTTTCTTTTTTTTTAATCAAATTGACCAGAGGTTTATCAATTTTATTGGTTTTTTCACAAAAAAATTTATTAGTTCAATAGCTTTCTTGCTTTTGATTTTATTAATTTCTCCTTTAATTTTTAGAATTTCTAATTTGGTGTTTAATTGGGTTTTTTTATTTTTTATCTAATTTTTAGTTGCATATTTAGTTCATTGATTTCCCTCTTTATCTAATTCATTCATGTAAGCATTTAAAGATATAATATATCCTCTGACAGCTGCCTTGAGTGAATCCCATAGGTTTTGGTATGTTGTTTCATTATTGTCATCTAGGATGAAATAATTAATTCTTTCTATAATTTGTTGTTTGATCCACTCATTTTTTTGAAACGAGGTTATTTAGTTTCCAATTAGTTTTGTGTCTGTATCTCCCTGGTCCAGTATTGCATATGATTTTTATTGCATTATGATCTGAAAAAGATGTATTCACTATTTCTGCCTTTCTGCAGTTGAGCATTAGGTTGTTATGCCCTAGTACATGGTCAATTTTTGTGTAAGTGCCATGTACTGCAGGAAAAAAAGTATATTCCTTTCTATCCCCATTCAGTTTTCTCTATAAGTCTAGCATATCTAGGTTTTCTAACAATCTATTTATCTCCTTAACTTCTTTCTTGTTTATTTTATGTTTAGATTTATCTAAATCTGAGAGTGGGAAATTGAGGTCTCCCACTAGTAGAGTTTTGCTGTCTATATCTTCCTGTAGCTCTTTCAACTTCTCCTCTAAGAATTTGAATGCTATACCATTGGGTGTATACATATTTAGTATTGAAATTACTTTATTATCTATAGTACCTTTTAGGAGGATATAGTTTCCTTCCTTATCTCTTTTTAACACTATCTATTTTTGCAGCTGCTTTGTCTGACTTAAGGATTGCTATTCCTGCTTTTTCCACTTCAGCTGAAGCAAAATATATTTTGCTCCAAACTTTTACCTTTACTCTATATGTATCTCTCCACTTCAAATTAGTTTCTTGTAAGCAGCATATTGTACGATTCTGGTTTTTAATCCACTCTGCTATTTGTTTATGTTTTAAAGGAGAGTTCATCCCATTCATATTCAAAGTTATAATTATTAACTCTTTATTTCCCTCTATGCTATCTTCCCTCTGTTTGTATGTTTCCCCCTTTTTTCCCTTTATCCATATACCCCAGTATTTTGTTTCTGAATACCACCCCTTCAGTGTGTTTGCCCTCCTACATCAACCCCCCTCCCCTTTCTTTCCCCTTTCCTTTCTCCCCTTCTTCCCTTCCTTCTGTTAGCTCCCCCTTTTCCCCCTCCATCCCTTCCCTCCCCTTTTCCCCTTTTAATACTTGAAAGTTAAGATAAGTTTCTTAACTTGAGTGTTTATGTAATTAACTTTAAGCCAAGTCTGATAAGAGGAAGATTCAAGTGGTTCTCTGCTCCTCCCTTCTTCCCCACTATTACAATAGGTCTTTTGTACCTCTTAATGTAATGAGATTTACCCCATTCAATCTCCTCCATCCTTCCTTCTCTTTACTGTCTCCCTTTTTAAGGAGGTATTGTTTTTAAATCATTCTATTTGAGTCACAGAAAAGTCACTTCTGGCTAAGTATATTCTAATAGAGTTACAATTCTCAAGAGTTATGAGAATCTTTCTCTCAGGAGGAGATAAAATCAGTTTCATCTTATTGAATAGCAGTTCTTTTTTACCTTTACCTTTTTTTTACCTTTTCATGTGTCTCCTGAGCTTCCTGTTTGATGTCCAAATTTCCTATTAAGTTCTGGTATTTTCATCAGGAAATGTTGGAAGTCTCCTATTTCATTAAATATCCATCTTTTCCCCTGGAAGAGAAGGCTCAGCTTTGCTGGCTGCATGATGCATCCAGGTCCTGTGTAATCCTTACTGTGGCTCCTTGGAATCTAAATTATTTCTTTCTGGCTGCTTGCAGGATTTTATCTTTTATCTGATAGTTCTGGAATTTGGTCACAACATTCCTTGGTGTTTTCATTTTAGGATCTCTTTCTGGAAGGGATTGATATATTCTTTCAATAATGATTTTACCCTCAGGTTCCATGATATCAGGGCAGTTTTCCATCACTAAATCTTGTAATATTAAGTCCAGGCTTTTCTTCTCTTCAATGTTTTCATGAAGACCTATAATTCTCAGGTTGTCCCTGTTCAATCTATTCTCGAGGTCAGTGGTTTTATTGATGAGGTATTTTACATTTTCTTCTATTTTTTGGTTTTTTGATTTTGTTTAACAGACTCTTGCTGTCTCATGAAGTCATTAGTTTCCACAGATTCCAGACTTTTTTTAGAGAAGAATTTTCTTCATTTACCTTTTGCAATTCCTTTTCCAATTGGTCAGTTCTATTTTTGAAAGAGTTTTCCATTTAACCAACTGAAGTTTTGAGAGAATTATTTTCTTTTTGCATTTGTCCAATTGTATTTTCCAATGATTTGTTTTCTTGTGGCAAGGTGGCAAGGTGTTTTTTTAATTGTCTCTCCCACATTTTCCAATTAATTTTTAAACTCCTTCCTGATTTCTTCAAGGAAGTCTTTCTGTGCTGGAGACCAGATCAAATTCTCCTCAGAGGTTCTAGGTCTCTCTGAGTTAGGGTCTTTTCCTTCTAGGAATTTTTCCATCAACCCTCCTTTTCACTGACCTTTCTTCATTTTCCTAAGACCTTATGTTGGTGTGGGGCTGGTTCACAGAGGTTTAGTGTTGAGATCCCTAGAGGCTTTACTCATTGGGTTTAGTAATTCCATGTGGGCTGGCCAGTAGGCTGTGATGGTTGCTTTCTTTGGAGTGTCTGAGACCTTAATTTGAAGCCCTCTCCCTTAGCCTAGAGAGGGTGGATGAAGCTGTTGAGTACTTCTATCTTTGACCAATGGTTGGTTTTGCCCTAGGGCAAGGTAATTGCTCTCCCTGTTCACAGCTGAGGGAGGTCTGCTGCTCACACCTTAGCTTGGAGCAGAGATGGGCTATAATTGTACTTGTACTGGGAAGAAGCTTCAGCTGAAATGAAGATATGATTGCAGCTCTCCCACACTGGAACTCACCCTCCAACTCTGCAGGCAAGCTCCAGACCATCAGTGCCAGAACCAATGCCTCTACACCCTAGATGGTCCATGCCCCTGTGGCTGATCAGGCTTGCCCTGCTTTTGAGCTTTCAGGCTCTAGTCTGCCCCACAGATCAGAGTAGTTGAGCTCTCAGACTCTCACCCACTCCATTGCTGATCAGACTGGTCGCGCTTTCAGGATCTCAGGATTTCACCCACCCCACCAATCAGGCTCTGACCCTGTCCTGTGCTCCTGGCAGAGTCCACCCTCTGAACCTGGCTCACCCACAATCCCAGAGGATAAAATTTGAGGTAGATCTTCTTCTCCTAGTTTCTCTTTCTGGGTTTTGTAGATTGGATTTATGTTAAGAGGTTTGTTTCATATTAAATATGAGGGAAGATCAGGAGACTTTAGCACTGTGCCTGTCTTCTCTCCACCATCTTGGCTGGAAGAGAAGCAATATTGTTTTGAAATTATTCTACAGATCACCTGGACAGAAAGAGGGAAGAGCTAAGGGGTAAAGTCACAAGCTAATTACAGAGATATTATATAATAATGATGGAGAACTTCAAATATTCTTCTGAACTTGGGTTTCTAGAACATATGATAGTTCTTGACTTATTTTTAAAATAATATAACCTCTTAAAAGATAGAGTAAGTGTCCAGGGAAGTTGCTCTTCTAGGTAGAAGTCTGACCAATGAGGAGGAATGCATTTGTAGAAGCCAACATGATAGAACCAAGGGGGAAAGGTGATAACTTCATTTTATACTTCATGACAAAAAAAGGAGAGGGGAGAAAATCTCAGATTGACATAAAATCCCAGATTTCAGAAAAATAGGTTTCAAAGGATTCTGGGAAGGGGTAGGTAAAATCCAATAGCTGAAAATTCTACAAGAGAAGTATGCCCAAGAGGTATGGGAAAGAAATAGACATTAATCCATAGGAAACTTGTTCGTCAATTTAGATTTTTTTAAGGAAGGAAAAAAGGCATATAAGAGAAGATGAATTCCAAAAAATTGAATGGTCCTGTAAGATTAATGGGAGGATGGCTGAAGCTCAGAGTGAAATGTGGTTTACAGTGAACACAACGAAAACATGTTGTCCCACCTCCCATCCCCAATAGAATGTAAGCTTCTTGAGGACTTACACTTAATGGGTGTATATGTTTACCAGTCAACAAATATTTATTACATGTCTGAATGAATAGCAGTCATTATAAATGTTTGCTGACTTAAAAAAGGAGCAAGAGACTGTATGTGAGTGTTTGTGTATAGGAGTGTTTTGTAGTGGTAGGTGCTTCTATTTTTCTCTCAAGTGATCTTCACCTAGAGGAATTCTTCTATCCTTCTCTCCCATAGCTTATGCATTTTTTCACATAAATGTAATTTCTTCCTATACAAATGTGCACTACACATATTAGACTGAATATGTGATGAGTTGAATTGAATTGAATATCCTTTGGCTCACTTCCCTTTAACAAGTCTTCAGTGGTAATATGTTATAGCCAATTTCCCCTCACCGTGTATCTTACCACTGACCTTTGAATGACTTGAAATACTAATTATTTTTTAGAGTTTTTAATTGATATTTTTGCTTTTGATATCCTCATTATTTTCCCCAGTGTCCTTCCACCTTCCCCCCTCCCAGAGTGCCATCTTATATGACAAATAGTATTTTTAAAGACCAAGAAGAAGGAAAAAAGGAGAGACAAAAATCAACAGAACTGATTGTGTGTGTATGGGGGGGGGGGAAGTGATACACTGGAAAAAATCCAGTCATGTACAATTCCTGTAGACTTCTCACCTCCATGGTGAGGTATGTTAGGAGTGTCCTTTCATAGTTTTTCATGTAAGTCATTCTTGATCTTTATAATTTTAATACATTAGCTTTTGATTTTTATCTGTGAGTTCTTTCCTTTTATATTGTTGTAGTCATTGTGTATATTGTTTTGTTGGTCCTGCTTACTTCTTCCTACATCAGTTTAAGTCAAATTTCTCATGCTTCCCTACATTAATAAAATGCATAATTTCTTACTGTATGGTGATATTCTATTATAGGTAACTAGGTGACTCAATGGATAGAACTTAAGAATCTGGATTTACAAGTAAATGTCCTTCAATTGGGGAGTGGCTTAGCAAACTGTGGTATATGTATGTCATGGAACACTATGGTTCTATTAGAAACCAGGAGGGACGGGATTTCAGGGAAGCCTGGAGGGATTTGCATGAACTGATGCTGAGTGAGATGAGCAGAACCAGGAAAACACTGTACACCCTAACAGCAGCATGGGAGTGACGTTCAACCTTGAAGGACTTGCTCATTCCATCAGTACAACAATCGGGAATAATATTGGGCTGTCTGCAAAGGGGAGTGCCATCTGTATCCAGATAAGGAGCTGTGGAGTTTGTACAAAGTGCAAGGACTATTCCCTTTAATTTAGAAAAAAACAGATATCTTATTGTCTGATCTTGTTACCTCTTAGATTTCTCTTCTCTTCTTTAAGGATATGATTTCTCTCTCATCACACCCAATTTGGATCAAGGTACAACATGGAAACAAAGTAAAGACTAACAAAGTGCTTTCCATGGGGGGGGGGGGGGAGGGAAGCAAGATTGGGGGGAAAATAGTAAAACTCAAATAGTATCTTTAATAAAAATAAATTTAAAAAAAAGAATTTGGATTTAAGAAGATCTAAGTTTAGATCTGAACTCAAACATTTACTGTCTGTGTGACCCTGGCCAAGTCACTTAAACTCTGTTTCCCTTAATTCACTGGAGAAGGAAATGGCAAATCGATCCAGTATCTTTGCCAAAACAAATTCCAAAGAAAATATTGGCATAGTTAATGGAGTCATGAAGAGTCAAACATAACAGAATGATTGAATATCAATATAATATTCTAATACATTCATGTACTATAATTTGTATAGCCAATCCCTAATTGATAGGCATCTGCTTTGTTACCAATTCTTTGCTATCACAAAAAGTGTTGCTATAAATATGTTGGAGTATATGGAGATTTTCTTCTTATGGAGACTTTCCATGCAGTCTAAATTCAATAATAAATCTTTAAGTCAAAGGGTATGGACATTTTAGTCACTTTGCCAAAATGATTGTACCTTTTCACAGATCCACCAACAATGTGTTATCATGCCTATTATCTCACAACCTTTCTAACATTGACTATCTTTGCCAATTTTCAGAGTATGAGGTGGAACATCAGGGTTCTTTAAATTTCTATTTCTGTTATTAGTGATTTGAAATATTTTTTCATAAAGTTAATACTTTGCAATTCTTTTGAGAGCTATTTGTTCATATTCTGAAACACTGATTCCTTGGAGATTGTCATAGTCATGCAGAGATGGATCTTTGTTTCAAAAAGGAGCTTAGAAACATTAAAAACATGCATAATTTCACAAAGGCAATTCAGCCCCTTAATTTCTTCCTATTGATGAATATTGAACCTAGTTTATTGTCCATCCATAATGTCTGTCAATAAATAGACAGATAATAATAATGTTTACCCTTCATTTTCAAAGCAGATCATAACATCAGGGAGGTGATGCCATGACAAGCACATGAATTGGATTTAAGTGAAGGGGAACTGTGCTAAATCATCAGCTACATTTTCTCCTCCAGAGCCATCTGGATTCAGTGGCCAGACATGAATCAAGACAAGTGGACATGACCCTGGATGCAAGGTAATCAGGGTTAAGTGACTTGCCCAATATCACATAGCTGTAAGTGAGGCCAAATTTGAACTCAAATCCTCCTGACTTCAGAGCTGGTGCTTTATAGTGCCATATAGCTGCAAGATAGCTAGCTAGCTAGTTAGATAGATAGATGTAGATAAGTGGGTGGGTGGCTCATAATTTAAACCACAGCATTTTTTTCTTCCATTTTTCTTGTTTGGATAATTAGACTGAAAGGATTAGATAAAAATTAAGCCTTTTCAGGGACTATGGATCTTGGGTAAAAATCTCTATAATGTTTGAGGACTTGGCATAATCAATGTAGAAATATCCTCAAATAGGAGCATTATCATTTATAAGATAATTCTCTTCTAGTTGGGTTCTGCAATAGATATTGCCTATGAAAATGGCAAAAACCTTTGGTGAGAATGTCTTTCTTTTTTAAAACTTGCTTAATATTTATAATCAGAGTAGCATCAAACAAAGAAATCTCTGTTGTTACATCTTTCAAAAAATTGAACATGCTTTTAATAAATATAGGAGATACCTTGTCAGAAAAAAACTTTTAAGGCAGAATTTTATTCCATAGAATTTTTTTTTGTAGTCAATAAGTAATACGCACAGTGGGGTCTTGCATCTTGTATTGTCTGTAGCTTTCAGTCAATTTTATCACTACAAAGATATGGTTTGATAGTGAATTTAATGTGCAAAAGCCTAACTTCCTTTATCATGTATTGTATAATTTTCTTATAATAATTTCATAGTAATAGGAATATTTATGTATGTGTACATCTATAGTAGTTGTTGATATGATTTTCTCTGTTACTGTTTTGACGTTATAATGAAGTCTATGGTTTTTCCAAGATATTATCTTCTTCAAAATAAAGTCACCTCTAAGTATGGACATCCACTTCCTATTATGAATCTAGTTCTGTTAGATCCTATTAGATCATAGATTTAGATTTGGAAGCAAATTTTGTAAGTTATTTAGTCTAACTTCCTCATTTTACAGTTGAAAACATTCAAACCCAAAGAAATTAAATACTTTGCCCAGGATCTCAAAGGCCATAAGTGGCAGAGTTGAGATTGAACCTCAATCAATTTAATATGTTAAGTATTCTTTTCACTGAACCATGCTGCACTACTAGCACTCAGCTGTTCTGTTTTCTTTGTGCCATTTTGATTTCCTCACGTAGAATGCTAGCGTTAAAATGTAATGGTTCCACTTGCCATTAATGGAGAAAATAGATTTATCTGAAATATTTATGTTTGTTGTACTCCTTTCAGTTTTATACATAAATGTTCTTAAGAAGATCTGACAAAACAATCAGCAAACTTTCTGAAAATTTTTTTCTCATTTTTCCACATGATATTAAACAATATTTTACCATCCCCTGTAAGATTTGATTACAAGTTTGTGTCTTAAATTGATCTTCCTTTTACTTGCCACATCTTTCAACTCAACAAGGTAATAAAAGGTTATTAGTTAAGGTGGTTCCAGACTCTTTCATCCTACTTCATGGCGATTGATTATACCAATTAATTATACTTGGGGAAAAGTTGTCAATCTTTGTTAATGTCTGCTCTTTTATCCATTCCCCCCACCCTTTTTGTCCTCCAAGATTTGTTTAAATAGGTCATGTTAGAATTGCCACAATGATTTGTCACCATATATGATATCTTTTTTATTCTTTTTTCTGATTAGGTATTGATTTTGATCATTTTTCTAAGTCAGTGGGCTGATTGTTCATAGACTACCGATTAGGAAATGACTCCCAACCAATTTCAATTTTTGTGAGGTTGTTCAATACTCACCAAATCCTGCATAGTCTGACTCTTACTTCAAAGAAAATATTTAAGATATATAGATATAAGGTTTATGTATCTTTTTTCACCCCAATATGTTTCCAACTTTTTTGTCATTCTCCCTTTGCTTGCCTTTCCATTGAAGTTATTTTGTTAAAGTATATGATGATGATCTTATCAAACTCTTTGTAAATTTTCAATTTACTTTCTGATCTTCTACAACAGATATTGAGCACATAAAGGGTATTTTTCTTCATGGTGGGTCTTTAGAAAATCCTTTTCAAGAGCCCTATAGTTTAAGACATTCTATCTCATTCTGGGCATTTTCACTGGCTGCCCTCCATACCTGAAATGCCCTCCCTCCTCACTTTTCCTACCATTTTGCCACCATCACTACAGAAATGAAAAACATCACATAGGACTAAGGCCATTTATTTAATGATGACTTGATAATTTATGAAATTATGAAATGAGGACAGGCCCACTTCCCTGGGAGAAACCGCTGCCAGCAGCAAGAAATGTGGTTGCAATCATACTTTAATAATGATAGAGTGGGGGGGGGAGCAGCATAGAGTGATGAAAGGGATAGATAGGCAAATGGTGTAGGAATGGAGGATAAAGTGGTGAAGGAAGGCAAGGAGCCAAAAGAAGAGGATGGGGGAGAGAGAGGAGTACATAGAATCATTCACATAATTATGACTTAAAATTGGAAGCACTTGACACCATGGAGCCAATAGATATGGAAGAGTGATGAGGGCAGAATAACTCTTCTCTGTGCCACCTTCTCATTAATATAGACAAAAATATCAAAGTTGCAAGTAAAACTTTAACGTTAACATGCCCATATCATCTGAAAATGATCATTTTGGTGTTTGGTGGATATCTAATGTTTGTCCGACACTTAGATAGTTATCATCATGTTTGTGCTTCATACTCAAAGAGAACCAAGATGACATCATGATGTTAGGGTCAATGTATGGTGTATTCAGCTTTCACTGATTATACCAATATGGGCATGGAAAGCTCTATCACAGTTCAAGCACAAATAGTCTTAATGAACTTTTGGAAGGGAGATGTCTCTAAATTTACACATCTCATTTCTCTTTTGAGCTACTGCATTTCTGCTTTGCTCATAGAGCACAGCACCTTCTTTGAGGCAGGCATGTTACACTGGATGATCCTGTGCCAGGGCCTCCAATATCTCACAATTAATATCAAAGTTATTAAAAATATCATGAGAATGCTTTGCATTACTTCTTCCCACTATGTGAGCACCTGTCTTGTGTGAATTCTCTGTAAAATAATCTTTTAGACAAATGTACATTGGACATTCAAACAATGTGGCCAACTGATTGGAGTTGTGCTCTCTGTAGTAGAAGAACTCCCTAGTGGTTCAGCTCAAGAAAAGATCTGGTCTGTGTCTGGTACCTTATTTTGCCAGGTGATCTTCAGAATCTTCCTAAAAAAATTCAAGGGAATACACTTCAATTTTTTGGTGATAATTATATCCTTGACAACAGAGTCTAAATATTTTCCCCTAAATCCACACATATTGTCAGAATGTGATATTTTGCTAATATATGATACAATTTGGAAATTATGTTCCTTTGATCTTTGGGACAGTTAGTATGTGACTTTCAGGCTTTCCTTTATAACCTTATTTTCTGCTCTTGATCCTTTATATTAGCTGTTTATAAACTTACTACACTAGAAGGGGGAGGCAATTGGAACCAGAATAAGGTACAATTTTAACACAAATGATTTGCCACATCTAAAGAACTAATCACCAAGTGACTACCCTACTAGCAAAACTCCCTTGTCTTCACCTTGACATTCACCTTGGAAAGACAATATATTCTGTTGCTCAGACCATACTTAAAAGCTTTCCAGGATGATGAAACCTATCAGAGCTTGCATTTCACTGACCTAGACCCTAAGAACACAGGTCACCTCCATACCACAACTGGACTAGGACTTTGTCAAGGATAAGTACATGACAGATAGTACCTTAGAAATCTTAGAAGATACTAGACAAGGAGAAAGTATATCATAGATCTTGGATAATAGATAGGAGAGAAGGAGAGAGCCGATAGATTGTAGTAATAAAACTCACATTAATATAGAGCTTGACAGTTCACTATGTGTTTTCCTGACAAAAAAAAAAAAACCCTTTGAGATGGGTGATGCTTGCCCAAGATCACACTGTGGGTAAGTGGCAAAGGCTGAAATTTGAGAATAGTATTCTTTACTCTAGGTTCATACTTCCTTTCTCTATTATGATAGAAAATAAATAACTAGATAATGATATTATCTCCCATTGGTGAAACTCTTCAGTTTACAAACCAAAAACAGTAGCCCAGTGAGGCATTTTGTATTTCATCAACCTACAGATGAAAAAATTTGGGCTTTAGAGACACTAAGTGACTTTGACTTGCCCAAGGTCATAAAGACTAGTAAGACTTAAAAGTTGGAACTCAATCTCAAGCCTCTGAACTCTAAATTCAGTATTCTTTCCGCTACATCATGCTCCATTGGACAGATGAGTCCCTTGGGTACCCACTTACTTCCAATTTCACTTATTATTTTAAGTCGTTTTTCTGAATGTCCTTTGTGTTTTTGAATTCTTGCCCTGAAGTCTAGGTGGTCTATTAGAAAGAATCTGGGGCTGGAAATTAGAAGATTGCAAGTCTTCCACTAACTAGATGGATGATCTTAAAGCAAGTCATTTAAACTCCCTGTTGCTTCTTCTATAAAATGGGAACATTAATCATGTGAGGAATGGGTGCTCAAGGCTGCCATGACATTGCATGCTGATATTCTCCAGTTTGCAGGCAGGAGCAGCTTTTTCCTTGATCCATACTAAGGAATAGGAGCATAGAAATGTATTCTTTTGGAGAGTGTTTCTAAAAATAATTCTAATATTTATTTTTGCTTTCTTTTTTCTCTTTTTTCTTTTAAGCATTTACTTTTACTAATTCTATACTGTTATTTTCCTTGGTTTTGTATGATTAAAATTTAGTATCTTGACCAAAGTTAATTTTAAACATTACCAGTTTTACACAGAACAAAATATATTATTCATACATATGAGTCCAAGTCCATGAGGAATTGGAACAAACTGATCCTCACATACGTAACAAGTGAATGATATTTTTATATAAATTTGTTGAAGCACAATTCAAAATTGAACAACAAAACATAGCTTATGGAAAGGAAACATTTTCTTTTTCATCCTCAAGTACTAGTATACTTTGAGATATTTTTAATGTCTGATTTCAAGATCCATTCCAGTCTTTAGAATCTATGATATTCTTATTACTTGCAATCACTCAGAGATTGCTATAATCACAAATATACATGCCTAACTAAAGAAGGTTCAACTGATTCCCCCTCTTCTGCCTTCATGATTCACTGAAACCAAGTTTGTAAAACCTGAATTAATATCTCATAAATACCATGTAAAGGATTTCATTGTCTTAGATAGTGAATTTATTACCTTTAAATGACTTCATGTTTTCAGGTCCAGCAAACCTATCTAAATAAGTGTTGACCTTTCCATTGGTTCTAAATGACTGTGGGTTTTTTTTTCCCTACATATGATCAAGTCTGAGTGGTCCTTTCACAGATGAGAGAAAATATCTTAAAAAACTAAAAAGCTCCAAGAGGGATTAGATTATATCTAAAATTTGTATCTCCCCTAGTATTTAACTAGTATTGGATCTACACACAGTAGATACTTAATAAATAATTAACAATTTGCATTCACATAAGAAAATTTTGGTCTATGGGTGGAAGTTATGTATTGGCATGCACATGTTTGACATTTATATGAACTTTAAGGTTTGAAAAGAGATTTTAAACATAATTTCAGTTTGTCCTATGAGTTAGAAATTATGGGTATTTTTATCTTCCTTTTTCAGATGAGTCAAATGAGTCTCAGAAAAGTTAAGTGATTTGCTGGTAGTTACATAGTGAGTGTTGGAGGTTAGACTTGAACCCAAGTCTCTACTGAATACAAGTCAATGTTATCCATTATCTACATTCTCTTCTCATAAATATGAACTTCTTCCTTACTCTCAGTCTAAGAATGCATATCTAGTGTTAACCTGTTGTTAAATATTCATCATTCAATAAGTTTTTATTAAATAGTTGATATGTGAACTATTCATGCCCTCTAATTCCAGGATGCTTATAGTTTTGTTTGATAACCAAGACACAGGGGATGATTCAACACCATTCAAAGCAATGAATAATATTGATGGTAGATACAGTGGCATAATTGCTCAACTCAATTCCAAAAGGGAAAATAACTTAAGAATTTGAACTGTCCAAAAATGTAATAATACTCAAAAGTGAGTGAATTTGCCGTTACTGAAGGTATGCAAGCAGAGGATGATAAGCACTTGTCAAGAATGTTTCTACCTGAAGTAATGGTTGGATAAGATGCTCACTCTTCTCAATAAGATTTAATAAGAACTTGAAAGTGGGGGAAATCTGTAGGGACTAGATCATAGGGACTTGAGCTTCAATATTTGCCTAGATCTCTCTGCCCTTTTGGTTACCCCTAAGATCCCAAATTCTTATCCCTGACTCAAGCTGCTGCCCCTCACAGCCTGAAAAAAATAGAGGAAAAAAGTCACACTAAAAGTATGGGCCCTCCCCCAGATCCCACTCCTCTCCCCTACCAGGAGGCATTGTCTCCTAAAAGCTTCCTGAAATCTACAGAAGTTTTAAGTTATGGAAATTGTGGAGCAGACATATTGTACAAGAACAACCAAATGGCATGGTGGCCATTAACCAATTAATGGCTGGACAGGTGCCAACAAGTGATGGGGTAATTATTAAGTGGTAATTACCATATCATTACAAGGTAAATATAGGGTTCAGGCTGTCATACACCCCAGAGCGGGTAACTGGGAAGTCATTTTGTTCCTATTAAGTGTAATTATTCCCCAATCTCTGGAAACCTGTGATTTCCAATATAATTACAGGGTATTTTCCAAATACATCCAGGAGGGGCTGGGGACAAGGAGATTAGTGGCAGAAGAAAGGAGAGGTAAGGGAGTGATGGGTGGTAGGTGAGGGAGGTTGGCAGAAAGCTCAGAACAACTAGATCAAGGTTTGGAAGATAAACTAAGTGAGGAGTCAAGAGAGGAAAGGAAACAAGAGAGAATAGGAAGAAAGATGGGAAAGTAAGTAACCATGAGAGCTTCTCTGCATCTCTTATTCCAAATAGCTTAGGCACAGCTACACTATGCAGGTCTCCTGGTTTCAGTCAAACCCAGTGCCCAGCAGGACTAAAGAGGTACAAACCACCTAAACAGAACCAGAGGGTCAAACAATATGAAGAATTTGAAGAGACCTTAGAGATTTTCTATTTCAAATTCCTTTTATAGCTAAAGAAACAGTACTAGAGAGAAAGAAGACATGAGTTTTAATCTTCCAGGAAGCCTTTTCTTATCTTCCTCTTCCAAATTTATCTTCCCCCTTGGCCCTATCAAAGCACCCAACTTTGCACTTCTCTTATACACCAAAGTATAAATAAGGGTAGAGGGTGATGACATGGGGGGGGGGGGGAGTGAGCAGCATGAAGTAGAATGGAAGGATCTTGGAGAGATTTGGAATGTGTGCAGAAATTCTGTAACTGGGGGTGGCTAGGTGGTACAGTGGATAGAGCACTGGCCTTGGAGTCAGAAGTACCTGAGTTCAAATCCGGTCTCAGACACTTAATAATTGCCTAGCTGTGTGGCCTTGGGCAAGCCACTTAACCCAAACCCCGTTTGCCTTGTAAAAACCTAAAAAAAAAAAAAAAACCAGAATCTATCCAAATTTTCTGGCCTTGGTGAAGGAAGACAAGTTGCTGATTGCCTCCAAGTTGGAGAAGAGACCCAAGGTCTTTCTTTTTTTTTTAGGTTTTTGCAAGGCAAATGGGGTTAAATGGCTTGCCCAAGGCCACACAGCTAGGTAATTATTAAGTGTCTGAGATCAGATTTGAACCCAGGTACTCCTGACTCCAGCACCAGTGCTTTATCCGCTGCGCCACCTAGCTGCCCCCCCCCCCAAGGTCTTTCTTAACCAAAGATGACATGAGCACATGGCTCTGTTATTATATCTGTCCTGTTATGTCCACTCTTTCCTGCTTTGGAGTTGAATTGGAGATGGATTTGATTTCATCAACTTTTAAAGGTCAAGCAAGTCACTAGGAGGTACTAAGCAGAGCCCACGCTGATTTTGTTGGCTAGCCAGTTCAACATCAATTCCCCAAGGAATGACCTTTGAGGACCTAGACAAATAATAGTTAAAAAGTAAACTCATTCAGTAGCTATGCATATTGGGAAGTGAATTTGGTAGCTTGTAGAAACCAAGTTAAGACAGAGCTCACTTCCCCCAGGGATTTAGGTGACATAGGGGAACCTGTGCCTCCCAGGTGTTGGGGAGAGATGTTTATATTTCTGTGCTTGCTGTATCTTCAAAGTAAATATTCCTTTAGAAAAGCTAATTGATGTTAATTGGTTAAATGAAACTGGGGTGTTGATCACTGGCAGTTAACAGTAGGGAAAAATACCAGCCAAGGGGATTGAGTTGATAACATTAGAGAAAATATACTCCCAATCCCTGAGGGGTACACTAAGAATACAAGGGAAAGGGAAAGTATGCTTTATCATGCTTTAAAGTGTGTAAACTACTTTCCATATTTTATCTCATCTGAACCCCACAGCAATCAAGTGAAGTAGATACAACTATTATCTCTGTCTTGCAGATAAAGAAACTAAAGCAATATCAACCATGATGACATAGCAAGTGTCGGAAATGGGATTTGAACACATACCTTCCTGATTCTAAGTCCATTACCATACTGTACCACACTATACACTTAACACCTGCCTCCTCTAGATTTCAAATTTCTAGTTTCTTTCCCCCACTCCACCCTGCCCCAGAACCTGACCATAATGTTATATACACAGTAGATACTTTATAAATTTGTGTCCCATTCCCCTCCTCCTTTCCCTCTCTGAGGATCAGTTGTTTTCTTTCTCTGTTAAATAAAGGAATTTGATGGGTCAACCTCAGAAGCCTCTTCTGGCTCCAACATTCTTCAACTCTATGCATAAATTATTTGCCCTAATTTACAGATTGCAGAGTGAGTTGATGGCAATGACTAGCCCTTAAAGCTCCTGTTTTAATATTCTTGCCATGACACTATTCTGCCTCTACTACTCTTGTATGAAAAATAGCACTGGCAGCCTACAAAATTTCTGAACATAATCACAGTAAGGTCAACTGAAATACCCAAAGACACCCTTGTGCTCACAAACTTAAAATTTCTCATGCTTGACAGTACCTGATCCGATGGGAAGATACAGATAGAAAGCCAATAAAAAGCATTCAGTGTTACTCAACAGTGGCATTAGAAAATAATGTCCCAGCTACAGAAAATTTAAAAATTTCAAGGGGGAGCAATCAAGAAGATACCAAGATACCAATTTTCATAAAAATGTAATATATCACCTAAAAAGAGAATTTGATTCTAATAAACATTTAAACTGAAATCATTTCCTATAAATCAAACAACCAATCATTGTCCCCATCTAAGACAGGACTACATCGGCACTTTGTCAAGCACTGAAATTCTATTACAAAAATGTATTGCTAAAATATAAAGGGAAAAACATACTTAGATCTAGTCAGTCTTACTGGTTGGCAGTACTTTTGACTCTCTATAATTCCTCAGGGCCTCTTCTAGACTTCTAAGGTGTCTAAATTGTTTCTAACGTCTCTTTCCAACTCTAAGTCCTAGACCCTTCCCCTCCCTACTCCATATATGATTTAATTGGAGTATAAAATTAAAAGATAAATTATATAAATGTATATATATATATATATATATATATATATATATATATATATATATATGGACTTAGAAAGGGAACTTGGATGTCAACGCATCCCAACCTACCAAGACCAGAACGGTTAATCAATTTGCTTAAGGTCACATAAGTAGGATGTGACAGAGGTTGTGATTCCAGACCCAAAATTCTGACTAGTGCATTATGATTAGGATATGGGACTATTGTCTTGTTTCTATAGTCTAGGAAGCAAAGGAATGAACTACTAGATAACTATGGAGGGCCCCAAAGAGTTTGAAATGACTATTTCTCCAGTTCTCTAAGTTCATCAGGGAAAGATGACAATCCATCCCTTCTCAATTCTTCAAGGCCTGAGTCCTGTCCATCAAGTTCTCCCAAAGGATAGGGGGAGTGAGAGGGGCTAAAAGGAGACAGGAGGAAGGGCACATGAAGCTAAAGGATTAAAATCATGTAGTAGAAAGAGAATTACATATAGAGCCACAGGACCTGGAAAATTATCAAAGTCAAACCTTCTTTAGGAAGTGCCCTGTACCTGTTTCATTTCTGAAAATGGAAGAGATGAGGGGCTACAAATAAGCTTCTCAGTCTTTATAACCTTGTCTAGGGTCTGCCTTGTCCACAGCTCTGCCAACCAGCCCAGTACTGAGTGTCTAATGGCATGTCGTCACTCTCTCACATCCCTTGTTCTGAAACAATCCAAATCTATCCTCATTTCCCTGACAACAGCTTGAGCCCTGTCTCCTAATCATCTCCGTCACAGAGCTTTAGATTGGATAGGAGAGGCCAGGCCCCAGAGACTGCTCTTTGACCCTCAGGGACCCCAGCTCAGCTAGGCCAGGACCTATTGGCACAATGACTCTTGACCCCCTCTGGTGCCCCTGTCCCACACAATCACCTCCTCTGACCCTAGTATTGGAAGGTGTCAGATCTGATCAAGCTGAGTTTGATATGTGATGAGAAAACAGGCCAAGAGCTGGTCAGCACAGAAAAGGCTGTGTTGTGTTCTAGAGAGAGAGAGAGAGAGAGAGAGAGAGAGAGAGAGAGAGAGAGAGGCTGAATGGAATGAAGCTATGACACTGAGATGTCCAATCTCTGCTAGGTGCTCAAAGACAAGAAGATAATTGTGCATCAGGAGATGTGTGCATCCCTATGTGTGCATGTCCATGTATGTATTTGGCTTCCTATTTGATTCATGAAGAATACTGTTATCCATATGCAGACAAGTAATTTTGTACATTCTATCAAAGAACCACACAATCTTAGAACTGGAAGGGATTTTCCTCTTTACTCAGTGCAGCTCCCACCTGAAATGGAACTCTGACAAATTATTATCTAATCTCTTCTTGAAGACGTTCAATGATGAGAAATTGTAATATAGAGCTTGTGCTATCTAAGGACACCTATAATTTTTGGGAAGGTCTTCATTATGTGAATCCAGAGTTTACCCCTACCCAGGTACCATCGGCTCATGACCCCTAGTTCTGCTTCTGGGACAATTTAGAACAAATCTATTTCCTCTTTTATGGTGACCTTTTTCAAATACTTTAAGACAACTCTCAATGAATATTTTACTATTTTTTTCTAACTGTAAAATAGGTTTTTTGATAGTTTGGTATGGCACTGAATAAGTAATTTAATTTGGGTAGAATTGACATTTTTTAATTAGCTCAGTCTATCCATGAGCAATTGACATTTTTCTGGTTGATTGATTAAATAACACATTCCCTATTGCTTCATCCATTTTTTAACTTAATTGATTTCAAATCCCTTCACTATACTGATCCCACCATTATCAAAATATTCTAGATTGTCAACATTCCTTCTAGAAAAATGGTACACAGACTGAACAAAATACTCTAGATTGTCCTGATCAGCATGAAACACAATGGAAATATCAACTCCCCTTTTCTGTATTCAATTTTTCATCACAGGATATTTATTCTATTATTCCCTTCTTCCTACCTATACCTTCAGAGTCTAACTACTCAGTGAAATCTTCCCAAACTGCCTCATCCCATAGAGAATCTCTCCTTCTATGAACTTCTACAGCATTAATTATCTGAAAAACTCTTGAGGCACTTATCATAGATGGCTCCATTATTTGGGGGAAAAGGGAAGATATTATATTACCCAGATCTATGATTTCATTGATATGAGGAAATCCCATGACCAATATAGACTAGCAATTTTTCCTGTTAAATAATCTTAAGGAGATAGTTGCCTGAGGAGTATGAGAGGTTAAATGGTTTGCCCCTGGCCACATAGATATATACACACAATATATATATAATTCAGGTCTTTCTGATTTTTAAGGATTGATTTGACCCCTTAGTTACTATCAGCTGTTTCTAAGACTATTTCAAATTGCTATTTAATGTTTTAAGAATATTATTTCTATCTCCCCGGAAAAGTTTACAAGCTTCTAGAGGACAGGAACAATGTAATACACTTCTTCTCTGTGTCCTTCCATTCCCTTGTCCAGTACCAAGCATGATGTTCACAATAGATTGCATACCTAAGAAATAGTTGCTAGGGCCCACTAGATGACTTACTGGATAGAGCACTGAACTTGGAACCAGGATGACTCATTTTCATGAGTTCAAATCCAGCCTCAGATGCTTACTGGCTGTGTGACCCTGAGCAGTCACTTGACTCCATTTATCTCAGTTTTCTCATCTGTAAAGCATACTAGAGAAGGAAATGGTAGCTCATTCCAGCATCTTTCCCATGAACCACACCCAAAACTTACAGCGCATTCCAAAGTCCAATATTGCTGACTATCAGATTATTCATTATTTAGAATGATTATGGTATTGTGATGCCGGCTCTGGCATCAGAGCCTGGATTAAAATCTTAATTCTACTCTTTACTCTGGGACTCAATTTCATCATTTACAAAATTGGAGGAGTAAGACTGAATGACTATTGAGGTCCTCAAACAGTTATAAATGGTCTACAAGTAGCTTCTAATTTTTTTTGAGTATTAGAACTCTTTTTTAAACATTAAAAATTTTCAGAAACTCCTCCCAAACACATATACAATAGCAATTCATTGATACTGTATTTTGTTGTATCTCAAAATGATGGTATTTGGCATATATAGCACAAGGGTTTTTGAAACCCTTACAGTAACTCTGAAGTCTTCAAGATTCAATTCACCATATTAGGAATGACCCATCTACGTTACTGCTCCTCCTACATTAACATGAATCACTGAGAGATGACTAACTATGGTATAATGTATCAATATGCTGTATGAGAATCTCTAACATGGCCCCTACTGACTATTCCCAGATCCATAGGACCATTCTTACTCAGTCCACAAGTTATGAGCCCCTATTTCCACTAAGCCTCCTTTAAAAATAAGCCAGAATAAAATATATCTAAAAGGAGAATGCAAGGAAAATGCCAAGGAGTCAGATCAAGCAGAAACACTCTCAACAATCATTTTCTAAACTACCACCTGTGGTTCAGGTGGTTCACTCTTCATTTCCCATCATAAGTTCTGCTCCATTTTGACATCATGCCTCCTTTAGGATAAGCTCATCATTAGAAATCTCATCATGCAGATTGACTCAGCTTTTGATACTCTGCACCTCCTTAGCACTCCCTCTGATGATTGGAGGGCGGGAGGGCAGACCACAAAACTCCCTCCCCAAAGCTTTCCTTTATAGAAGAATCAGAACTTCCCAGCCAACTCTTCATTTTCCATCAGTAGCCTTACTTGGTTTCAACTCCCTGTACACCAGCACTGACCGGTAAATCCCCCCTACCCATTTCAGCTTCCTTTTGTTTATCATCTTCTCCCACTAGATTGTATGCTATTTAAGAATAGGGATAGTCTTTCTTTTTCTTATTTGTATTCTCAGCACTTAGCACAAGGCTTATCTGCCCCCACCTCCCAGAAGAAGCACAGTTAGCTCCTGATTCCCCATACTAGGCTTATCCTGCCATCTCCACAAGACAACAGAGTAGCAAATAGCGAATGGCTCATAATAGGGTATGAGTGTAACACAGGACTGGGCATCTGGATGCACCACTGAAATCCAGAAAGTTCAAACATGCCTAAAGATAATGCATTAAATTTTTATCTGCTAGTCAGTGGTAGGAGATAGGGAGATGATAGGTTAATATAAGCTAAGAACCAGGGCTTTCTAGAACTGGATACAGGTTTGGGGATGGAATGAAGGAAGGAATCAATGTCAAATTTCACCTACTCATAATTTAGTAAAAACCCCATATCCCCAATCCACCTTCCTCTGACCCTCAGCTCCTATTTCTTTCCCTTAGAACCTGTCTTCAATTTAGGTGTCTCAGAAGGACTGAAGAAGATCTGGGTTCAAAATCCTATCTCTGCAACTGAAAAGCTTTGTTATTGGGGCAACAGAACCCTCTGAGCCTCAGTTTTCTCATTTTGTGAAAGGAGGTCACAGACTTATTCTAATAAAAGGGGATCAAAGTATGTAAAATATGTGGGGAGAAAGGGTATGTTCCTACTCTTCTCAAGTCTCCCCCATGGGCCTGTCCCCTTCTTGCCATCACCCAGGGAGAGATCAACAGCTGCACCTTCTGGCTGTCTGGCATTAAGAGGCATAAAGGCAATAATTGCTGGATCCAGAGGATTTATTAAATTGGATAAATCCTGGCTCTGCAGTCTCCCTTTTAGACTTTGAGTGGTCTATGTGTGTGTGTGTGTGTGTGTGTGTCTGTGTGTGTCTGTGTGTGTGTTTTCATAAGGGCTGCAGAATAAAATAATTGCATAATTAGTAAGGAATTTGTCACCTTTCAAGGGAGAGGCTTTTATTCCCTGCAGAACAATACTCCCTCCCCTGGGCTGCCTTTTAGTCTTTGTTGCTGTGATGAAAAGGAAAGGGAGGAGGTGAGACTGTAGGCAGAACCCCCATAGATTCCCTGGTCATGTGCAGCAGAGGTCTTTTTTCCCATTTTTGAGCTGCTAGGGTCAAGTTCCAGAGAAAGCAGCAAAAATTAGGACATATTTACATCCGCATCTTTGTCTAATCTCGTTTACTTGTGGAGCTCAGGAAACTTCAGTCAATCAATCAGACGTTTATAAAATACCTACTGTGTTCACATATTGAGAATAACAAAAAATGAATAATCTTCAAGGAACTTCTGTTGGATATAAAGAGACTTTAGTACAGAAGAAAAGTGAATTGGCATAGTCATTATAGACCTCCTTCAGGTATGGTAAAAAACAACTCAACTACCCTTTTCACTCCCACCCACCCAACATAACCTTTCTAGAGGGATTCCCTGAAGGTTGGGAAATTCCCAAGCAAACCTAGAACAAGACATCTGACTCCTAGAATAGCAACCATTATAGATGAGGAGAAGCACAGGTATATTAGAGAAAATATGGAATCAGGAATTATACATAGTCCAGAAGATTTCAACCCCTTTTGCCCTTAGGCAGTCTGGTGGATCCTAAAACCAGATTGGTGGGAAACAACAGGGCTCAAATCTGGGGATGAATTAGTCTATACCAAGCATTTAAAGACTTCCTCTAAAAAAAAGGGCAGTATGATTATAATTTGTTCCAGCAGCCATGAAGATGGCTAAAGTGAGTGCTAATGGAATGCTTAGAGCTTGATCTGACATCAAAGACACCAAAGTCATCTACCACATTGGAGCCATTAATGATTGTCTTGACTTTTGTCTTGCCATTGGACTTTGACAACTCTGGAAGAGAAAGTGAGATTGATGACTATGCAATTTTGCCTCATTTAAATCCAATCCAAGCACAAGTCAAGATATCACTCTAAGATATCATTGGTCCTCTTCAAAAAAAAAAAAATGAACAACATGAAGCCCTTCTCAGGATAATGTGTCTAAACTCGTAACCTAAAATACATGTTTAAAAAACCAATTATAGTGAAATATAGATATAATTTTTTTTAAAAATATAAGTCCCCCATATCCCAGGTTCAGAAACCCTGCCAATCATGGTATTTGGGTCCCCATGTAAATGTGTGATCTTGAGTGAGTAATTTCAGTTTTTTATTACTCTTGGTTTTATGATCAGTAACAAAAAGGAATTTAATTTGATCAAAGTCTCTTCCAGCTCTAAATCCTATAATAATTTGATGTTGATGGAACATACTAGTAGAGTCTATGTATCCTTGTATATGAAGCTTAGAAGAGAGATCAGACCTGGAAATAGAAATCTAAAAGTCAACTGCATGAAAGCCTCTTCCCCCTTTAAGCCACCCCACACACAGCTGTCAAATTTTTATTCCCTAAGTAAAGTCTGAACCAAGTCTTTCCTCTGTTCAAAATGCCTCAGGGAATCTTTATTGTCTTTAGGGTTAAATGCAAAGGTCTCTCTTTGGCATTTAAAGGCATTCATAACTTGGGTCCAACCCAAGATATTCTAGTAAACCAGTAACAACCAGTACTCTGAAAAAAAAAAGTACAGACACACTTTTATGTTTAAATTACATTAGCATTTTCTCCATTACTTTAAGTCTAGAGAATCAACTGAACAATAAATCAACCCCCCAAATTAAGACTTTTGTTGATTTTCAAGGTGTAAATACTCACCATTGAAATTTTAACAACCAGCTCTCAAGAGGCAATAGGAACAAGCATCTAACACACCCCTAGTTTCAACCTATCTTGCTAGACTGATTTGCAGTAATAGCTAAACTGACCGGTTTGTGGCTGTTTCTAGTGGATAACATTCTGTCTCCCTAACTTGCCTCAAGTGTTACTAACTATACTAGGTCATTCTTGATACAAATCCATCCCAGTTACTAGTGAATTTGGACGTGAGGGAAAGAAAGAGTCAAGGGTAGGGAACTCCAAGATAACCACTCTGAGTGAATCAAAAGATGATAAAATGATGTTGATGATAATGATGTGGTAGTAATGATGATAATGGTGATGATGATGGCAATAATGATGGTGATGATGGTGATGATAGTGGTGATAATGATGATTATAATGATGATGGTGGTGGTCTTGATAATGATGATAATGATGATGATGTTATCTATTCCTTATGTCTATCCTGAGCTCCAGTCCTACATCTCCAGCTGTCTGCTGAATATTTCCACTGGGCTGTTCCAGAAGTTATTCATACTCAACATATCTAAGAACTCATTTTCATTCCTCTGAAACCAATATATGCTCCTATTTCAGTTGAGCTTGTGTCAATGACAACACCATTCATCCAGTAACCCAGATTCACAAATATCTATACCCCAAAGACTAGTGACACCAACTAAGAGGCATGTTTGACTTTTCTACACTCACTATATCCACTCAATTATCAGTCTTTAATAATTCTACCTCTAAAACATCTCTCATCTACTCACATCATTATTACCTCAGGTTAGGCCCCTATCACCTCATCTATATTCAGGGGTGTGTTTTAGTTTAACAGCCAGCATTCTTAAAAAAAAAAAAAAAAGGAATTTGGGCAGCTAGGTGGTGAAGTAGATAGAGCACCAGCTCTGGAGTCAGAACAACCTGAGTCCAAATCTGACCTCAGACACTTAATAATTATCTAGCTGTATGACCTTGGGCAAGTCACTTAACTCCATTGTCTTGCAAAAAACAAAAACAAAAAAAGGTACTCATCATAAACTTTTAGGTTTAATATGCATTATTGACATTTTTATCCATCATTTTCTTAACTCTTGATCAATTAATAAAATAAGGCATCAAACCCTGATTTAGAGTACTAGTTAATTTCTGAGGTATAAATGCTTATACCAAAAATTTAACAATCTAGCTCCAGCACATTCCTATCTAGATTATTTCAGGAGTTTCATAATTGGTCTCTCCCCATATTCAGCCTCTCCCTTCACCAATCCATCCTCTATCCAACTGCCTAATTGATAGAGCTAAAGTACAAATCTGAAAATGGGACTCTCTTGTTCAAAAAGCTCCCATTGACTCTAATGTAAAATTAAGTCTCTGTTGTTTGACATTTACTTCAAGTCTTTGACAACTGAACTCAGGCTTCTTCAGGGTGATTATATATTATGTCCCCTCACATATTCTGCATTCTAGTCTAGCTGACATACCTGTTCTTTCTCATATAGAACATGTCCCTTTGGACCTCTGTGTAACCTTTGTTGTTGCCTGAAATGTTCTTACTCTTCATCTCTTTCTCTTGGAACCCCGAGTGATCTTCAGGTCTCCAAAAGTTCCATCATCTACTAATTCTTCCAGTTGTTTGTTCCCCTCTAAATGACTGTATTCACACACACACACACACACACACACACACACACACACACACACACACACACACACTTAAAATATCCTGTATTTATTTCTTCACAGTTTGTTCCACTCTACCCCCAAGAAAGACTTAGCTCCCTAAGGGGAGGGAACTGTCTCATTTAGGTATTTGTAACCCCTAATCAGAGTGCCTGGAAAGTAGAAGATAATTAATAAATACTCATTGATTAACTAATTGATCATTTATATTGATATAGAAATATCCAGTATATAAAACCCTTGCCTCAGGAAAATCCTGTGAGGCAAATAATGTAAATATTAATATTCCAAAATGGGTTCAACAAGTGAAGCTCAAAGCCACACTGGTTATAGAGATAGGGAGGTACTCAAATCCAGCCTTTTGAATCCAGACTGGAGTTTGACTCTGCATTAGCACCATGAATTTAGAAATGGAAAATACATCTCAGTTATTTAGGACCCAGGTCCTCTGACTTCAGTAATGATGCTTTTCCCACTATACTACATTTTTTCTCATTACAATTTTTCTATAATTCTTGACCAGTAGTTCTAAACTTGCTCATTCCTTTACTGCCCTGTCCCTCCACAAGGCACCCTCCTTATCCTTGGGCCAGAAGGGGACCCCAACCCCACTCAAGTTCCTCCTGGGTGCAGCTCAGACCTGTTGTTTCAATGTGGGCACCACCTCCCCTTGTCCCAGCAGAATCCCTCATTCATCACTGTCACATTCCGGAGAGGGTTTTTATTTAACAACCAATTTATTTCCAATTTAACTAATCTGGGGCTGGAGCATCTCTCACACACACCAAAGACACTTGGGTTGTAAATAGACTTACACACTGTCGCAGGATAATATAAACTCTCATTAAAGCAGCATCAGGAGAGAAGGGAAGAGAAGAGAGACACTGGGGAGATTGGAGGGTGTTAAAATATGCAAGTACCCAAGGTAAACAATTCCAGCTGGCCTCCATTACTGCCTTGGACTCTGTGCTCTTTGAATACATTTATTCATCTTATTGTTTGCCCTGCTGACCTTGCAATAGCAACAAAGACTTCATAAAGGACTTGTGAACTCATAAAAGGAGGGGGAAGAGGGACTACTAGGCAAGTTAGAGAGGTTTTCCAAGGCACCATGGTTGGAAGAGACCTGAAAGGTCATCCTATTCAAGTCTTTTATTTTTACAGGTGAGAAATAGGGGGTCTAGAAAGGTTAAGGGATTTGCCCAGGGTAACAGAGATAGCAAGTAGCAGAGAGGTTTAAACACAAGTTCTTCAGTTCCAGTCATTAATCTAACCACTTTGCCATGTTCCCACTAGGGGCAATTAGGCAGCACAGGCAACAGAGTTCCAGGCCTAGAGTCAGGAAGATTTGAGTTCAAATCCAGACCCAGATACATGTTAGCTATGTGACCCTGGGCAAGTCACTTAACCCTATTTGCCTCACTTTACTCATTCATAAAAGGAACTGAAAAAGGAAATGGCCAACCACTTCAGGATCTTTGCCAAGAAAAATGGGGTCATGAAGAGTTGGATACAACTGAAATGACTGAACAACCACATGCTGCTCTAGGGAAGACCAAAGCTGGATTCCTACCTCTAACACCCACTACTGAATGACCTTGGATAAATCAATTAATCTCTCCAAACCTAGTTGCTTCAGATGTAAAATGGAGCTAAAATAGCATCTTTCCAGAAGAGAGGTAAGAATCAAAACAACAACAATGAATATAAAATACTTTGCAAACCTTAAAGTATTATATAAAAGGGAGCTATTATTACAACTGTCTGACTGCCATCCTGTTGCCCCATTGTAGCTCCTCTCACCCCTCCCACTGGGAAGGTCATGTTGCAAAGCTTGGATGTACTTGGGCCCAACAATGGCACCAGATAAGGAAAATCTGGCTGGATGAAAGGGACAGCTAATCAGACTGCTGTAGCCCAGGACTGCTGAAGGAATCCATATTGATCGGCTGACTGGATCAGATAGACAAGAAAAGATTTGCTTATGCCCACAGTCTGGAATAGTAGCTGTTCAAACCTTCTGCCATTGCTAAGTCCCGGGCTGGCTGGAGAGGAAGGGGCCCAGTCCTCACTAGAACCAAGATTTTACCTCTTTTTCCCCTTCTCACCCTAAATCAGGAATGGATCCAGTAGCCTCATAACCTCCAGTGAGCAGTGCCATTGGGACCTGGAGGATGAAGCAGATGGATAACCACCTTACTACAGAATATGGAGTCCAATTGGTAACTGGCGGCATATTGCAACATCTATGAGATCTTGAAGTTCCTTTTCAGGCAATCTAATAGTAACAATTTGAGAGTATCTAGTGGGACATAGTGAGTTTAGGGGGAAAAGACCTGGACATATTCTCAGACTTGAGTCCTCCTTGGACAGTTCCTTTATTTGACCTTGGGCAAGTCACTGTGTTTCTGTGACCTTCAGTTTCTTCACTTCTAAAATGGGGCAGCACAACCTACAGCAAAGGATTGAGATAAGGCATAAGTGAAAGAACATATAAAATATTTTTAAAAATAGAAAGTATCATGTAATTCTAAATTATGTCTAATTACTCAATGGAGCTATCATGGCATAGTAGATTGAGTAGCATGCCTAAGTCAAGTCTACTTCTGTTTGATTCTTGACTGTAAAACTTACTAGTTATATGAGCTTAGGCAAGTTACTTAAACTGTATGTGTCCAAGGAGTCACTTCCTAAGTCATAGACTGCTTTTGTTTCTTACTATTTTTGGTAGAAGGTATTTCTACATGAAACTCAAAATCTTATAGAAAATGAATTTTGAAAGCTATCTTTACATGTAATTGGAAAAAATAAAATAAATCAAAATGAATTAAAAAGTGTTCCATACCTGGAGTATTCACCTAAAAAAGTATAAATTCTTCCATATTGAATTATTATTAGAGTCATCTATTAATCAATGTAGCCTTTGTTTGCTTGAGTTAACTCATCTTGAAAAAAGTACCAGACTGGAAATCAAGAGATTTTCTATTCCTTTCAATTTAGGTTGGGCAAATTTTTCTCTCCTCTTGGAGAGAAAAAAGTAAAGGATTAGATTAAGTGATAGGGAGACAATCTGACATAATGGAAGCAAGGAAGACAGGTAAGGGATGGCAGGGCAGGATTGAACCTCATATATACAGTCTCACCTGCCATCCCCTCACCTCACATCTCTGAATGAAAAGGGAAAGATGGGTTTGGTGTCACTTCTTTTATTTACTACCTGCATGATCTTGGACAAGTGATTGAATCTGTCTTGGCCTCAGTTTTCTTCTCTGTGAAATGAGGCTGTCCAATTAGCTATCTTCTAAGGTCTCTTCCAGGTCTGGAGATGGGCTCCTATGATCCTAGGTATCTAGATGACTCAGAGGATAGAATGCTAAATCTTGAGTCAAGAAGACCTAACTCAATCTGGCATCAGTCACTAGCTGCTGTGTGATCATGGACCAATTATTTAGTTCTATCTGCCTCAGTTTCCTCCTCTGCAAAATGGGGATAGCAATCACATCTCTCACAGGACAAAATGAAATACTTGTTAAAAAAAACTTTAAAACTCTATATAAAGGCTAGCTACTAATATCATCATCATCAACAACATCATTATCTTCCTTTAATTTCTAAGTTTCAGTCCTATTCTAAACCTGTTATCCAAAGACCCTTGGTCCTGTCCAGTTCTTCCAATCCATATGACTGTGAACTAGAGTCATAGGTCAGGTGGTTGGCACACTGGTTGAGATTTCTATAGATCTGCCAATATTTAAATTATATCTCCTAAACTGCTTAACTAGCCCTTTTCTCAGTTACCTCAGAGGAGAGTTGGCTTATTTTAAAAACTGCTACTTGGTTATTAACAACGCATTTATACAAATTTCAGAGCTGCATTCCAGAAAAGTTGTCACAACCACGAAGCAGCAGAATATAGTAGGAAAAGCTCTAGCTATGGAGTCATTTAGGTGGTGCAATGGATAGAGCATGAGGCCTGCAGTCAAGAAGACCTGAGTTCAAATATAACCTCAGATGCTTACTAGCTATGTGACCCTGAGCAAGTCACTTAACCTTAATTATGTCAGTTTTCTCATCTGTAAAATAAACTGGAGAAAGAAATGGCAAACCATTCCAGGATATTTGCCAAGAAAACCCCAAATGGGGTCACAAAGACTGAAATGATTGAACAAAATGGGTGTCAGGGAGTTGAAATGGGAGTCTAGTTCCTTCTATCTCTATCCTCTATCTTCCCTCTTCTATCTCTCTAGATAAATTTTCTATCTTCTATCCTTGACTCATCCAAATCACTGATCATCTTGGGGGTTCAAATTTTTCATCTGTAAAGGGCAAGGAGCTGGATTAGATAGAATCTGAGAAATCTCCCAGTCTAAATCTATGGTCCAATGAATCTGGAATACAAAGCCAACTGACTGATCAATTCTGTTCATTTCCTAAGTTGAGTACCAGTCCTTGGCAGGTACCATTAACTTTCCTTTTAAATTCAGAATACTCATAATTTTATATCTCTCTCATGTACCTCCTGCTCAGGAAATGTCAACTGGAAGCCCTGATGAACACATTCAAGAAGGGCAATGAAAGGAAATCATTTTTGACGAAGATTCCACTAGATCCTAAGTCCACTAAAAGGATATTGATTAACATAGAGTTTCAAAAGGGCTCACTTTGGAAAAATGACTTAGAGAGTTGCTGACTATGGGAAAGCCTCAGGTTCTGATGGAGGGATGATAGAAGACAGTAGAAGCTCTCTTTGTAAGGGGACAAGGGGGTGAGAGAGAAAGGGGACAGGGAAGAGGTCATCTCTTCTTTCCCTACCCCTGAATTCCTCTAGTGGCCAGAATAATTTGATCTTTTACTCTTGTTTGGATCTTGCATCCCTGGTAGTCTGAACATGTTTCCATGGCAATTGCTAAGCAATACAACTTGATGATTTATGCATTGCACATGGAGTGGGGAGAAACCACAGGCCCCACAGAATAGCCATGAAATCGGCTCCTCTTCTTCCTCCTGCTCTTATTCCTATTTATCTCCTTTATTCATTTATTTGTTTAACCCAGAGGCCATAAGAGAAGAAAAGGACAGATTGTATTGGCTGAAAACCCTGAGGAATCTGAGCAAAAAAAAAGTTCTCTCTTTTCTCATTCTGTCCAAAGATAGTCCCAGTCTGCAAATGTAACCCTGCCTCCTAGCCCCACCACACACACACACACACACACACACACACACACACACACACACACACACTGACCCCCCCCAAAAAAAAGGAATTTCTATTTTTGGTAGAATGGGTAAAGAGAACTAAAGAGAATAGGAAGGATAAAAGGAGACATCTTCCCATCTACTCCTCACACAGCTTCCTAGTCTTTTTTTTCTTATATGATACCTTCTTCATCTAGGACAGCTGTTTAATCACCTAAGAGGTGGAGGATAAGAGGAAAATTGCAAAGAAAGGAAGGGAAGGAAGAAATTGCAAGAATAATCATGTGTAAAAGTACACAGTATTCAACAGAACACTTTCACACCCATGATTTCATTTTCTCTTCCCTAGTTTAGTTCACTCACTTCACCCTTGCCCACTCTTGGGAAGGTAGTACCAGATAGTGTAAGCAATATCTTCCTCCTTGGTGCAACCATTCTTTGAATTCTCTGCTGGGAATTGAAAGAAGGAGTCAAAGTGAGGGAGAGGAAACTCTCCACTTTGTTCCCTTGACTGTCAGCATCCAGAGTCCACGTTCAACTTGAATTCAACCAGCCCTAGGCACTGATTGACCATGCCCCCCTTCACCTTGTTCCTTCCTTTCTACCAGAACAGATTCTTACCCCTCACCTCCTCCATGAAGATTTTCCCTAATAATTCCATTTGATTCTAATGGTTCCTTTCTGTATCTCTTGTGTAGAAAGACTGCCTTGGGAAGAACATTGGAATATTTTTAATAAAATATTATTTTTGATTAAATGTAAAAGATCATTTTTAACATTATTTAAAATTTTTGAATTCACTCCTCCCTAAGATGGTAAGCAATTTGATACAGTTTATTTATGTGCAATCATGTAAAACATATTTCCATATTATTTCCATATTGTAAGAGAAGAAATAGACACAAAAAAAGTGAAAATAGTGCACTTTAATCTGCATTAAGATTCCATCAATTCCTTTGGAAAGAACATTGTATTGGGAATTGGTTGTCTTTCATTCTAGTTCTGGTTCTATGTGATTTGAGGTTTGTTGTCTCCCCTCTTTAGCTTCCTCAGATTCTTCATCTGTAAAATGGAAGTGAGGAGCAAGGATTTGAAATATAACTTGAAGTAAGTGGTTGTTACCCTTTTGCAGGACAGATTGCTTTGCAGTTTGATAAGCTCTATGAACTCTTTTTCAAAATATTTTAAGTGCATAAAATAGAATCTAAGATTACAAAGGAAATTGATTCTATTGAGACCATAGTTACCAAAATATTTCTTTTTGAAAACCATGTACATAGACCCTAGGTAAAGAAACCCTGCTCTAAAGTCATAGGAACACAGGATTTTATAGTTAGAAGGGAACATCTAGTTCCTAGCAGTCAGAAGCCATCAGATCCAATTTGTACTCAGAAGAAATCTTCCATTATAACTATATGACAAGTGATCATTCAGGCTCTCTTTGACTTCTTATAAAAGAGAAAGTAACTCATTCTACTTTGTTATTGTTGTTCTGTGGTTTTTCAGTTATGTCTGACTCTCTATGATTCAATATGGGGTTTTCTTGGCATTAAACTGGAATGATTTGTCATGTCCTCCAGTTCATTTTACAGTTGCAAAAACTGAGGCAAACAGGGTTAAGTGACTAGCTTAGGATCACATAGCTAGTAAATGTCTGAGGTCACATTTGAACTCATGAAGTTGAGTTTTCCTGACTCCAGACCAGGTACTCTATCTGTATAAACCAGCTGCCCATTTTTGATAAATTTGATAAATTTTGATAAATTTACTTCTACTATCAAAGGAATTTAAATGATTGCCAAAAACTTGAACAGTGAGAAATAATAAACTATGTCTGCTTTTCACATTTTTGAGTCATTTTTCAGTCCTATCCAACTCATGACATCATTTGAGATTTTCTTGGCAAAGATGCTGAAATGGCTTGCCGTTTCCCAGTTCACTCTACAGATGAGAAAACAGAGGCAAGAAGGGTTAACTGACTTGTTCAGGGTCACAGAGATAGCAAGTGTCTGTGGTCATATTTAAATTCAGGAAGATGAGTCCTCCTGACTTCGGGCCTAGTGCTCCATCCACTGTGCTACCTGGCTGCTTTAGGATAATTCTAATTGTTCAGAAGGCTTGTTTGGCTTTTATATATATATATATTTTGACATTAAATTTGGCATCCCCTCTTTGCAACTTTCACACCATTGATCCTAGTTCTACCTTCTGGGGCAAAATAAAAAGGTCCCAGCAAAGAAATGACCCTTACCTTATGATTGATGGGAACCATATGTGAATGTGACTCCTGGATTTAATTGTTGGATTGACTGTATACATAAGATGCCTATAGTCCTGTAATTAAATAAATTTCCTCAGAGTGGGAATCAGAGACATGAGGCAATCAATTTGTTTGAAGCCTTGCAAACATATAAGTCTAGGAGGTTGAAAACATTGGCTGCTGAAGGTGGTGAGAGAAACATCAAATAGTGAGACATTCTAGCAGGTAAATAGGAGGCAGAGTTTAAGGAGCCTCTCACTAGCTACCCTCTCAAAACATAACTAGATAAAAGAATGGTGACTAGATAAAAGAATATTTCAGAATCTTGTATTAGCTACTAAAGCTTACACTGGGGTTATCTCAAGATTATGTATTTTATAACTCAAATTTTTTTCTCTCTGTGTAGCACAATGCTCTAGTGAGCACTTAATAAGTGTTTGTTGAATGAATGTCTTTATTATCTCTGAGATTATTCAGGACCTGCCATCTTGGTATTTGCTCCCAATTTCCATCCGCACTCTCCCTCACCTTATACGTGCCATAATTTCCACATATCCAATCCAAATCTTGCCATCTCTACCCCAAAACAATCACATCCAACCACTTCTCTCTACTCTCAAAACTACTGTTTTCATTACCACCACTCACCTGGATTATTTTTTCTGATTAGTGTCCCTAACTCAAATCCCTCAATCAGCTTTCAAACTGTTACCAAAGTAATTTTCCTTAAGCAAAAACTGACTATATAACTCCCCTACTCATCAATTCCAGTGGCTTCCTATTGCCTCTAGGACATAATGTGAACATCTCTCTAACTTTACTTAGTAGGAGTGACCATTTGATGCTTCTCTCACCACCTTCAGCAGCCAATGTTATCAACCTCCTAGACTTATATGTTTGCAAGGCTTCAAACAGGTAGAGAAGAATCGGGAGATTTGGGTCACAAAAATCCAAAGAGGAAAGAAAATGCAAGTTGAAAGGATAGTCAACAGTGTCAAATATTACCATACTAGTCCCTAACCTATTGTACAGGATATTATTTCCCCTCCTACACTCTGACCTTTTCTCTGTCCTTCATAAACAACATACCCTGTCCCATCATTGTGCTTTTGCAATGGCAATGCCCTATGCTCAGAATTTCCTCCCTCCCTGCCTCTATCTCATAGTCTCTCCCTTACAAACTGATGAAAAGTGAAATAAAACAGAACCAAGAAATCCATTTATACAATGACTACAACAATATAAATGAAAAGAACAATAATAAATAATTTTGCCTGCCTGTTGTCTTTCCCATTAGACTGCTCATTGATTTATTTTGTTTTGTTTTCCTTTTTTCATTCCTAGAGATTAGCAAGTAGTGGGTGTTTAATGAGTACCTCTTGATTGACTAAATGTTGTGAGATTATAATAACTAAGGGTTAATAACAAAGAGCTATGAAAAGACATTCCCTTGATTTGCAGAGGTGTGTTTCTATGGGTGTTCAACACTTCATATCATTTTAGACTTTTGCTATATGATGCTTAATTTTTTCCTCATTTTTAAAATCTTCATTATAAGGGATAGCACTCAGGGGCAGGGGAAAGATACATTGGAATAATAGGTGAAATGAAAAAAGAAGATAATCAGGACTTTTCTTTTTAAAAAGAATATGATTAGCAAAAAAAATGGTTTTGTTTGTTTTTTTCTTTATTCCAGGAGAAAGTTCTCATTAACAATTGGGGGTTTCATGGAGGTCTACATGAAAAAGATGACATTTGAGCCCCAAATTGAGCAGTAATAATTAACCCTTTGATTTTTTCCTTCTCGGTCTTCTCCCTTGAACCCCTCTTCTTAGATATACAATTTCCCTTCTAGCAAAAGGGAAGAAGAGAAAAACTGTTTTTCTACCTCCTAAGAATTTTTATTATTATTTATAATTTATTATTATTCCCATTTTAAAGATGAAGAAATGGTTTCTCAGAGAAGCTCATGTGACCTTCCCAGTCATCTGAATCATAAGTCAAATATAAGTCTTCCTGCCTCCAAGTCTGATACTCCCCATGATGGATTGTGCTACATTCAATAGAAACCCTTCCCTCTCTAGGAGAGAAAAGAGGGATCCCAAAGATAGGCAATGAACCTCCCCACATTGGAAGCTACTACTAAGATGCTGCTTGGGAAAGGTGGAACCCTATTTCCAAGGTTTTCTGGGAGACAGGTGCCAAGCAGATCTGAGCAGCGGGATTGTCTCGTTTGCCTGGTTGTTATGGAGAGATCCGACACACAGGCAATCAGACCCCTTAGTTCACCTGTGAGAGGAAGAGAGAGAGAGACAAGTGTAATAGCGGAGAGAGAACAGATATTCGGTGTCACTCGGCTCCCATTATACTCACATAATGAGCAGTGCCTGACAGCCATGCAGGCTTGCTCAGCAGGTGAGGAGGGGGCTTGCTCACACCCAGTGCCAGTGAAACCAAGGGCACTGATGGGAAGCTGCTACTTCACTCCCACCTCTATTCTCAGTCCCAAGATTGAAGCCAGCCTTCTCTCTGTTCATCAGTGCTCAAGCTCCTTCAATCTGGTGCTTCTCCCTCCCCCCCAAAGAAAAGCAGGGAATAGAAAAATCAGTCCTGTGGGAAGGGTCTCAGTAGACATAGACATGAAGTATCCAAACTGGCACCTACAGTAAGCTGAGTATGTGCTAAGCCTTGGACAAAAGTGAAAAAGTTCCTGTGCTCAGGGGGTTTATATTCTATAGACATATGTTTATGTACATGATATGTATCTATATGCATATATATTATATATACTATATATGTAAATGTATGCACATGTATACAGAATATATATACAAAATGGATACAAAGTAATTTGTTTGGAGAAGAGCATGGATGATGAAGATGACTGGATGATAAAAGCATGGAGAAGAGATAGAGAAGAGCACCTGGAGGATCAGGAAAGGTTTCACATAGAAAGTAACACCTGACATGAGCCTTGAAGGAAGTTGGAGTTGAAATGGGTAGAACAGAGGAGGAAGCACATTGCAAGCATGAAGGGATAGCCAACACAAAGGCATGGAGATGGACGATGAAGTGTCATAGGTGAGCAAAGAAGGCCAGTTTGGCTAGATAAGAGAACTCAAGAAGGAGAGAAGTATGTAATTAGACTGGAGAGGTAAATGGACTCAGGTTAGGAAGGAATTAAATGCCAAACAGCAACCCTTTCTCTATTGCCTTTGTTTTCAAAGTCAAGAGTACCATTGTAACTAATTGTATAGATGACTACCATGGTAATACCCATATTTTAGGAGAATCACTTTGGCAATTGTGTGAAGGATAGATTGGAAGTAGGAACATCAATTGGGGTGTTTCCTTGGTTAAAGGAATAGGGCCAGCAATGAAGTTGGCTCAAGCAATCACATCAACCAAATAGTATTTACTGAATAACAATTACAGCACTCTGTTAAAGATTGTGAGAGAGATCTTTAAAATTGTTTTGGTTTCTCTACAGAAAAGGCATACAAATAGTTTAAATTTCCATTGTGCTGTAGGTAGGCAGGGGGCGAATAATGGATAGATTCCTACATTTGGAATACCTTGATTCAAATCTGGACCCTAGCTCTTATCAGCTATGTTGATCATAGACAACTAATGTGTTAACTTCCCTGATCTTAAGGCAAATCACTAGAGTTTGTCTTCTAAATGATGCTGATGAAAATCACAACTCATTAATAGATGACCATATATGATGCTATAGAATTAATTGCAAAGCAGAGTTGTTTATGACCATAGACCTCATCTCTTTATTTTCCTAGTACAAAACAATGAGTATTGTGTGTTTGAGTCACTATAAATAAGCAGAGTTGTGTGGGCAGAGGGAATTACTATTTATCCAACATCTATTGTGTTCTCAAATCATGTTCAGCTACTTTTACAAATGTTATCTCTTTTGAACTCAGATCTTGATTCCAGACCTCTCCACTGTTCCACCAACCTTCTCTAGGAAGAGAACTGGATTTATAGCCACAAAGTCCTCTCTCAGTTCAATGACTTAATAGTTGCACATTTTTGTTGTTGTTGAGATAAAATTATAAAGATCAAGCATGACTTAAATGAAGAAATATGAGAGAACACCCCTAACCCACCTCTTCACAGAGGTAGAGGTCCACAGATATTATTTGACTGTTCTTGACCCCATCTGGGATTTTCTTGTCAAAGATACTAGAGTAGTCTACCATTTCCTTTTCCAGTTCATTTTACAGAGGAGGCAACTGAGGTTAACAGGGTTAAGTGACTTGCTCAGGATCATATAGTGGCTAAGTGTCTGAGGTTAGATTTTAATTCAGGAAGATAAATCTTCCTGATTCCATGTGAGGTAATCTGTCCATTGTGCCACCTAGCTGCTGAAATAGCTACATGACCTTGGGGAAATTACTTCAATTCTGGAAAGGGTCTGTGTCTACATCTGTAAAAGAGAGGTTTCAACTAGATGACCTCTGAGGTCCCTTTCAGCTTTGTGATTCTATGAGTCTATAAGGTCAGTGGAGAGAGTCAGGCTTGGATTGGATTGCACAGGGTCAAGGTAGACCTCCAAGTCTAGGGAGAGGAGCAGAGTGAATGTAGGGGCAGCAGTAGCAGCAGTCGACTCCAAGCTTCAGCTTCACCTGTATTCCTATTAGGAATCTAATCTAGTTAGGGAAAGGATGGCCAGGGGCCAGGAGGAGGATTTTTCCAGATAGCAAAACACAGGGCTTTGTTTTCCTTCTGTTCCTCCCAGACTCAGCTCCATCCCAGTTTCCAACATTAGAGTTCCCAGGAAGAGAGCATCTCTCTGGGATGCCTACCCAATTCTTCCCCCCCAGCAGAGCTCCCTGGCCACCTGCAGGTTGCAAAACAAAGCAAAACTATCAATTCTTTAATTGTTTTCCTTTTCCTCCCGGGGGTGTCATAAAGCTGCTTGGCAGCTAATGTACACAGTTCCTTCTCTCTCATTTCTGTTAGCTCTATTTAGCTGCAGGCAGGCCTCACTCTGCTCCTCACAGCCAGAAAGACTTAGGAAGGATTCTTTCAAACAGAGGGCCTTAGGAGTAGGGAGAGCTCTCATATTGTTGAGACACGGAAATTGCCTTTTGCCCACTCCTGGGCTTTCCTTTCTCCTGATAGGTTCTCTACCTACCGGAGCCAAATGCAGGGTTTCTGGAACTATATGTGGTACAGACCCAGGCCAGGGAAGGAGAGTGCAATCAGAAGTTCAGTTCCAGGGGGTTCTTAGTCCAACTAGATCAACTCAGAGTGAGATTAGAAAAGATAAGGATAAGAGTTGGAAGAGAAGAGGTACTGAGGAGAGAAAAATGGAGGCTTAGGAGACATCTCAGTGATTTGGGAACATTAAACGAGTTTTATTCAAATGAGATGCAAATACCATGCAAATGAATGACTGTTACTTTTGAAACAGCGACTCAAGTCATTTGGGTAAAAGAACAATAGTTAATCTCCAAACCAGGAAAATAGAGGGGAGTAAGCCTACTGGGGTGCTTCAGTGAAATTTGGGGACTGTCCAGTCTTCTCCATCCAGACTTTTCTCTGCCCACCTCCTTACCTTCCTCCAATGCATTGTCTCCCTGCCTCAACACAAACAGAGCTCAGTGGCCATGCCTGGGTCACTTCTGCTTCTCTCCCTTTTTCCTCCCCACTAACTCACCCCCTAGTATGAGGGAAGAGTATGAAGGTTTATGGGATTCCTAGGATGATCTCTATGACTATTCACTGCAGTTACTGAAATTGAGATAGAGAGAGAGACAGAGAGACAGAGAGACAGAGAGAGACAGAGAGAGATTGAGCAACAGAGAGAGAGAGTCAGAGGGAAGTTGGGAAGTTAGGAAAACTTGATAGAGCAGAGGAAGTCAAAGTAGGGCAGGGGAAAATCAGTATGTGCTGGGGAGTTCTTACCAGCCCTTGACTAACACCCAGACCCAGGGTCCAGAATGATGGAATGATTAGTTTCTAAAGCTTAATTCTTCTGCTCTTCTCTTCACTAAATAATTACTCTTGTCTTCCTGGGTCATGGTCTGGTTTTTTTTTTACTTGTTCTTGTTTTAAAGACTGGGTTGCCCTATCCCCCAGTCTGCAGGAGTATACTCAAGGACAGATCCTTCTACTGATCATTTGGAAAGTTTTGACCTGGGAATTTTAGGTTTTCTTGTATCTATTTCTGACTTGGGCTGATTCACCTCCATAGTCAAATCCCTAGTCCCTGACCTCAACACACTCTAGATCTCAGTATTTGAATGCCAAACTTTAGTGAGTTCCACTGGTTCCACATAAGCTCCCTGGATCTCAGACCTCCCAGGCTGCATTCCCCCACAACATCCCCGCTAGCTAGAAAACAGACACGCCTCTGTTAAACCTTACATGATGTGGAGTTTTAAAGATGCCCAGATATCACGGGGATTACTTCAATCTGCCAGCCAAAGGGATGCCACCGGGACAAAGATGCTCCTTACTGAAACTGGAAAGGGAGCGACCAGGGATGGAAGATATTTTAAAAGGCCTCCAGAGGGCGCAGGGGGGCTGGCTGAGTTCCATAATGGAACAAGTGACTGGGGAAAGCTGAAGTCTCGAATGCGGTGTTTTGTCCCCTAATCCTGAAGAGCTTCAGAAAGGGAACCCAGTTTAGGTTTAGGGTTTCCCTACCTTTCCAACCTCAGATGACTCACAGTTCAGAGAATCAGAGAATCTTAGAGATGGGAAAAACCTAAGATCTCACCTAATCCATCCCTGTGAAGACTGAATCCCAACCACATTTCCAGAAAGCTGGCCTCGCTTACATTATCTTAAATGACAAGGGACTCATTACCTAGGAGAACTATCCTTTTCTTTGTTGAACAACTGCAATTTTTAGAAAGTTTTTCCTTATATTGAACCAAAAATCTTCTCCCTATAACCTGTTGATCTGAATTCTTCTATTTTGGGACCAAATGGGATAAGGTCCATTTTAGACCTAAGGAATCTGTACAAACATTTCCACTTTGAGCTCACTCCTCCTTGGTCCCATACTCTTGGATAATTTATTGATGAGGAATGTGAAAGCGAAAATCATACATATTCCAAATCTCATTCTTATACCGTAGAAAAACATTGTTTGGGGGGAGATCCCCCAAACTTCTCTTTACCCCAACATTGCCTGGTCTCTATACTAAGTAGGTACTGGAAAGTTATTTAACTTTTGTCAGTGTCCTATTCTAGGTAATAACCAACCCTAAAGCACATAATATTGAATTAATTGCTCTAACTCTGAAGGCTGGAGGGAGACCAATTTGTAAAGCTCTTTATCTTACTTCTGGACTTATTATTATTTATAGGATCATAGAGTTTGGAGCTGGAAGGGACCTTAGAGATCATTTTATAAATTCAATTAGATTCAGCAAGCATTTATTAAGTGCCTATCATGTGCTAGCCACTAAGAGTACAAAGATAAGAAAAGACATGATCCCTGCCTTCCAGGAACCCACTAGTGAAACAACTACAATACATATGAACACAATATGGGGTCAATCATGGGAAGAGAAAGCGCTTGCAGCTGGGAAGGGATCAAGGAAGGTTTCATAGAAGATTTGGTACCTAAGTGCAATCTTGAAAAAAGTTAAAAGATTTTCAAGGTAATTCCAGGCATCATGAGAGGCTTCTCAGAATCCACTGAGACAGGAGATGGAATTTTTAAGTTCAGGAACTTACATCATTTGACTTGAACATAGAGTATGGGAATGAGAGTAATATAAAATAAATCTGGAAAGGTAAATTAGAATCAGAGTGAAAAGGGCCTTGAATACCAGGCCTAGGAGTTTGGATTTTACAGTAGGAGCCACTAAAGGTTTTTAAGAGTGAATGAATGACATTTCCTAAACCTTAGAAATGATACCTTATCAGATATGTGGAGGAAGGACAGAACAAGGGAACGACTAAAATCAAGGAGACCAATTGTGGGATATTAATTACAGTAGTCCAGATGAGCAGTAATGAAGACTGGGAAGGGTGACCATATTAAGTGGGAAAAAAGGATAGATACAAAAGGTATAATGGATGTAGGATTCATAAGAATCAACAACTGATTAGATATGGTGGGTGAGGGAAAGGGAAAAGTAAAGGATGACTCTAAGACTTTGACCCTGAGTGACTAGAATAGTAGATGATATTTCAGGGAATATATGTAAGGAAATACATAGAAAGAAAAAAAGAGTGGACACCATGTTGAATCTTATTTAATGTTGAGATTTGAGGAGGCAACCATAAAACATAGAGCCAACAAGACATCAGGTAGAGTTATTTAGCATGGAATTGATGGTACAGGATGATCTGGAGTAGAGAGACAAGGAAACTGAGGTCTGGAAAATGGAGAGATTTCTGCAGAGCCATGATTCAAAACCAGGACTCCTAGCCCCTAGTCCAGGGTTGTTTCCACTGTCAGAAGGCTGTTGAGGCTGCTTGATTGTTTCCCTTCTCAGTCTTCCCACAGTCTAAAAAAATCCTGAGTACAATAAGAGAAAAGAAACTTTATGCAGATTCATTTTTTGTTTAATCATGGCACAGAATCAGAAGTCTTAAGATGTCATGTAAATGTGACTTATAATTGCTGCTAATGAATTGTCTGTTCTTGCTATCATCCTGTTTTTCTCATCTTTTTCAATGGAGTTCAGATAGGAATGTCCTTAGAAAGAGTCGCTATCCTGCTATTAGTCATTTATATTTAATGTCATATAGTATTGCACAGGTATCTAAAATAACTTCGTTTGGTAGTTGGATAAAGGGGTTTCTGAGGGCTCATAGGAAATATTCTTGGTACACCTCCAGTGGCAGGTAGGATAAGAAGGATACTGTTCCCATATGACATTGAGTATTATTGGCTATTATTGTCTCAATATGAGCATGTAATCTCTATAAGAGTGAGCCCTGAAGGGCCATCGTTATGGATGTTTATCTTGCTTTATAACCAGTTCTTTTACACATACATCACCACAGGGAGAGAAAGACACTTAATTAATATGTATGGCAATGATGATGACCATCTGTTAAATGGGGATAATAATACCTGCCCTACCAACCTCACAGGGTTGTTTTGAGGAACAAATGAGGTAATGGATATGACAGGCATGTTAAAAAGGAGAGAGTGATACAAATAGATAGGAGGAGGAAATAATGATGATGAAGAATCCAGGAAGCATCCGCTGTTCATAACATAATAGAGGCAGCTGCTGTGATGGAGAGAGAACACCGGCCTAGGAGTTCAGAGAGCATATGAGATTAAAAAAAATAATAAATTTGTAAAGCACCTTACATTCACTGACTCATTTGATTCTCACAATACCTGTGAGGTAGATTCTATGATTATCCTCATTTTTAATTGGGGAAACTAAGACTAGGAGATATTAAGTAACTCTCCAAGAGTGACACAGTTAGTAGTTATCCAAGGCAGGATATGAATTCAGGTCTTCCATGCCCAAAGAGTTATCTAGTGATTTCACTATTTGGTCTGTTTCTCAAGGTGAACAGCAAAAAAAAAAAAAAAAAAGGAAAAGAACTTACATGTTCTTAAATATTTAAAGCAGCTCTCTTTGAGGTGGCAAAGAACTGGAAGTTGAGGGGATGTCCATCAACTGGGGAATGGCTAAACAAGTTGGGGTATATGATTGTGATGGAATACTATTGTGCTGTAAGAAATGATGATCAGATGGATTTTAGAAGAACAAGGGAAGACTTGAATGAAATAATGAAGAATGAAATGGACAGAAACCAAAGAATGTTGTATGCAATAGCAGTGATATTATTTGAAGCACAACTGTGAATGACTAAGTTATTTTTGAAAATTATAAATACTCAAATGCTCAAAGGACCTCAGAAGGAAGGTGTTATCCACCTCCAGAAAAGTATAAATAGAATAAAGTAGTGTAAAATTATAATGTGGTTTTACATATGAAGTGTATATATATATATGTATGTATGTATGTATGTATATACCTATCTATCTTTTTATCTAAATCTATTTATATATCTATATCTATATATCTGTGTCAAATAGTAACCTTCTCTAGAGCATGGTAAGGGGGGATTCTGGAAGATCTGGATTCTTTTGTTTTTAATTTAAATTTTATAGGGGATCTACATTTTAAGTTCCAAACTGTGTCCTCTCTCTGTATCAAATATCTGTGTCAAATCATAACTTTCTTTAGTGCAGGGGGAGAAGGGAGAAAGATTTAAATTTTAAAAAATAGAATTCAGATCTTCTAGATACTAAGCCCAACATTCTATCCACTCCATCAAGGCTGTTAAATGTGCCTCTGTGGACTACACTCCCAAGTGTGGCCAGAACCATATTAGAATATAATTGGGAAATTATTTAACAAAACAAATAAAAATACAATAGAACATAGATAATGTTAATGTGTGGTTTTCTAAGTCAATGTATAGCCTACAGGAATCCTTATATATTATTCAATGGCCCCATTTCTATTTGAGTTTGATACTACTACCTAATATAACCAAAGTCCCTCTACCTGATACATGTAAAACCTTTTGTACCTGTATTAATTGTTATTCATCCTGACTTTGCTATGTGACCTTGGGTGTATTGTTTCTGTTCTCTGGGCCTCATTTTCCTCATCTGTCAAATGAGGAGGTAGACTGGATAACTTCCAAGGTCTCTTTCTTCTCTTACATTACTGTGAATGCAGAAATCTAAATTCCTGAAATCTAATGAGGCTGCCTGAGAATGTAAGAAAATGTTGTCTTTTCCTAAGGGAAGGGGCTAGGAAATTTTAGAAACCAATCTATCACTCAACAAGCAAGTATTAAATACTTCCCACGTGTAAAGCACTCGTCCTGGAAACTAGTGAGGTTAGAGCTATTGCTATTCCTATGTAAATGTGGGTTTTAAGAGTCTGCTACAGTGCAATTAGTTAATAGTAGTGAGGAGGAAGGGCTTTCAGAGCACAGGTGCATTGTGAAGCAATTAACAGGATCCTGTAAAGGAATGAGAGTCTTACATGCACCTGAGTCTAGAGTAGGCAGAACTGGGAATTCCCTCATCCTGAACCAGGTGCAGGGGAAAGAGGAAGGCTGAACATCCCTACTACCAGGTGATTTAACAAGGAGAAAGGCAGGTCAGGTATAAGCCTTTGAGGTTAAAAGGGGAGGGCTAAAGGAGAGGATGATAGAAAATGAGGAATTTGAAGACAGAAATTCATATCCCAATTATCTCAAGTCTGTATGACTTTGGGAAACTTGTTTCCCCTATTTGGGCCTCAATTTCCCCATTTGTAAAATGAAGAGACTAGACTAGGTGATGTCTAAATTCTCTTCTACCTCTAAATCCTATGATCTTAGAGAATTAAAGGTTTTTGGAGTCTGGATCACAGATTTCTTTATGATGGGTTTAATTTTTTGAAAGATATCCAGTTAGCTCTATCCCTGGGTACTGGGAGAAGTGGGTGGTGTTATTCCTAAGATGCTCTCATCAATCTTTGGAAAACCACAGATTATTAGAGATTTGGACCATGTCCCAATTTTTAAAAGTCAGTCAGTATGAATACCAGATGCTCTACTAGGTCAAGAAAAGGCAAAAAATAGCTCCTGTCCTCAAGGAGTTTACAATCTAAGGGGAGGAGGGAGAGAAAACACATTTAAAAAGATGAAATAGGGGAAAGGGGAGGGATAATACTTGTAATACCAGAATAAAGAAATTCTGCTGCTAGGCAGGAAAGGATGATGTGTCTGTTTGAGTCTCCTTCCTAGAAGATCTTTGAGGAGTTCTCTAATATCTACCTTATCCAATCAATGGATGGGATAAGCACAAGGGGAAGGGAGTGCTAAAGAACTGTGAGTTTCAAAGTTGAATTGATTTTACAAAAAAGATGAATTTCTATCAAAGACAATTTTAAAGGACATATGATAGAAAATGCCATCCATATCCAGAGAAAGAACTTTGGAGTCTGAATACAGACCAAAGCATACTGTTTTTAATTTTTTAAAATTTGTTCAATGTTTATGTTTTTCCCTCTCATGTTTTTTTACTTTTGTTCTGATTCTTCTATCACATGACTATTATAGAAATGTTTAATAAAGTTGTATATATATATATATATATATATATATATATATATAATCTATATCAGATTACTCACTTTCAAGAAGGGGAAGGAGAGATGGAACTCAAAATCCTACCAAAAAAAATGAATGTTGAAAAACTATCTTTGCATGTAAAATAAATAAATAAATTTATCAAAAACAAAACAAAACGATGAATTTCTGAAAACAATGGAGAAGTCTAGTTGAGCAGCCAGGTGAAAAGTGCTGCAGTGTCTGCCTTACAAATATTATTTCATTTTAATCCTTACAACTCTGAATGGTAGTTTCTATTACTATGTTCACTATATTCATAAGAAAACTGAGGTAGACAAAGGTAGAAAACATATGATTAGTTGATTTAAAGTACCAGGAACCTAGATAGATGCTCTGTACTAGAAGCAGCATTTTCCTTCCCTCCCCTACCTTCCTATCCCTTCAATAATAATAATGGTAATAATAATAATAATAATAATGATGATGATGATGATGATGATGATGATGATGATAGCTAATATCTGTAAAGACCTTCATAAGGTTTTCAAAGCACCTTCCATGTATATTGTCTTATTTGATTCTTAGAACAACTCAATAAGGCAGATGAATTTATTTTAACTTTGGCTCAGTGTCTAAATCTAAGGTCATGCAACTAGGGTGAACCAGAATTTGAACTCAATTGAACACAATTTTTAGTCTCATTTTCTATCCATTGTAGCTGCTTCAGTTTTGTCCCAGAGAGTATTCTAAAATCTCTCCACCTAAAGAGCTTCGAAAATCAAACAAGATTATCTTCTTGAATATTTTGGAAATTGTCCCATGTGAAGGTAGGTCAATGAATGGATAAGATGACCACTCAGGGGGCATCTAGGTGGCGCAGTGGATAGAGCACTGGCCTTGGAGTCAGGAGTACCTGAGTTCAGATCCAACCTCAGAAACTTAATAATTATCTAGCTGTATGGCCTTGAGCAAGCCACTTAACCCCATTTGCCTTGCAAAAACCTCAAAAAAAAAGATGACCACTCAGGATCCCTTCCAGTCATTGCATCCTGATTTGCTCTCACCAGGGACCCAGGCAAACCTGCCAAGAACTCCTCTCTGTCTTTTAGGGAGTCATGATGTCTCCGATGCACCCATAAGCCCTCCTCCTGTCTTTTCCACTCCATGGTCCCCTGGGCTTCAGCAGACTTAAAACCAATACCCTCTCATATGGAGCCCAGAGGCTACAGCTGTCAAAGAAGATGCTATCAGGAGCTGTCTTGACATTTCCACAGCCACAAGACCCAGAGATAAAAGTGTCACTAAACAAAGTTCATTCTATTTTGTTTGCTCACTTGGTGTGCTCTCTTTCCTACCCCCCTCCTCTTCCCCCCGCCTCCTCTTCTTTCCCTTCCTGCCAAGAGGGCTAGGTATCAAGTATGGGTCTAGACCAGATCTTCTCTCTTGCTGCTGCTGCAATTCCTGCTTTAAAAAAAAAACACCTCACCTCCCAATTGATGATTATGAAAAGGCAGTTTATCACCTGTGCTTTTATGATTGCTGCAACTAAGGGTAAAAAGATGTCCTTTCAGATAAGCGTTTGAAAGGGGGATGGGGGGAGAAAGATTTTCAAAGCTCCCTTTGTTCTCTTGAGGGGCTTTTTCTTGCTTTGGAGTTCTGACAGACTGCACAAGAGAAAAGAGAATTTTTTAAAAAACAAAATGCAAGCTCACTTCCAACCTGTTTCATATTCGTCAGCCATCAGGGAATTTGCCTTGACTAGGGGTTTGGGCCAGTCTCAAAGCCCTCCGCCTCTTTGCGAACTGGATGCTTAGTTAGGAAAGGGTTCCATGTTGAAGAAGTCATTTCCCACTCCTCCCTGACATGGGTGGAACTGGGACTGGGACAGGCAATATTAATAGTACCCCGATTAAAAACCATCAACAAAGAGATAAGAGGAATACCTTTGAGAGGTTCCAAGCTCAGGGGACATTGGCTTAGAATTCAAGATAAAAGTGAGCTGTAGCACTTGATGCATAAGAGGTAAACTTTGAGTTGGGTGGAATGGGAAGGATGCAAAGATTGGGAATTCATGATGAAACCAAACTCAAAGCAGATGAGGCATGGTCCCTGAGTAGTATCCAGGGACTCAGGCCCCTTTAAGAAAGTAGGCAAAATGTGGATTCCCTCATATCCCCACTGTGACATAATGGGAAGAAGCTCCAGAATGAATACTCCTTAGGGACCCAACTTTGTTGTCTTCTATGAAAGGAAACTGGAAAAAGTCACTGGGGCTGAACTCATAGCTACAACCTGAACACATGCAAACTCAGCTAATTCACAGAATTCTAGAATTTCCTTGGCTGGAAAAGAACTTAGAGGTGATCACATCCAACTCCCTTGTTTTCCAGAGAAAGAGGATGGATTGATCTGAACCTAAAGACTGAACCAGGTGCTACATAAGGCTGGACTAGTCCTCTCAGTGTTGGGACCCTGCCCTTGTAAAAATATAACAGCTAATTAAATGCCCACAGGCTTGGCTCTGAAGCATTTCAAGCCTTGTCTATATCAACTCTGCCAGAACCCTGAGTCTGAGGAAGGGGAAAATCCAATGGCAGAGAGAGCACGACTGTGGGCAAATGTCAGCCAGACCTGGCCAAGCATAAGACTGTGTCACTGTCACCCGCAGGGAGACTCTGACAGCCAAGAGACAGTAGAGTTCTGTTTGAGGGGTGGGGCAGATGGCATCTCACCAGCCCTTGTCATCACTCTGTTCCTTCTTGGCTTCTTCTCTAGAAGGCTGCTCATTCAACCCTGACACCCTCCACCTAGGGCAACCCACCTACCCAGCAAAGCCATGCCCACTGTGTGGAAGGAGAAAACTGGAAAAAACTGGCAAAAGTCAATATTCCCTCTGCCACCTGCTCACTGTATCTGCTCAATGCACCAGTGGTCTTCCTAGAGATTGGGACTTCCCTCATGATAGGGCATGAGGGTTCTGACTACAGGCTTCCAATCAGATCTAGGAAGCTGATACAGGGTGGTATGAGGCCTTCTTTTTCTCTTACCAACTTCTTACCCAAAGCCTGGGTATTGAAACAAGTACTCTGAGCCCAGATGGTAATTTCTGCTGCCTAATTATGCATGCATACAATATTAGCCAAAACCATTTGATTATCCCCTCCATCCCCTAGCAGATCAAATGGAAAGGCTGCCAAGGTGGGGGATGAGGGGGTGGGGATTACTCCTCTGGGATAATGGCTTACAAGATGACCTGCTGTTACTCAATCAACCTCTGGTCCCTCAGCACCTCTCTGAGGCCTCTCACTTGGTCTGGCAATGACCATCACTGACTTGGAAGTTCAACCTCATTCCTGCTGCCATCTTAAAAGGAAGCCATCTGCTCTTTGGGACTTTGTCACTCTTGAAGCTCTTTATGAATTTTTGTTCTCATTATTTAGACCAGGGTGGGGAACCATTTTTCTGCCAAGGGCCATTTGAATATTTATAATATCATTCATCTACTATATTTGATTAAACATTTAATTAATTCACCTCTAAAAAACTCCTAGATTTATTGAATTTCAAGTCCTGCCTGCGGTTGACATGGCAGCACCAGACCAAATGGTCAGAGGTTGGACTTTCCCGACCATGACTTAGACTATTAGCATCTTGAAGACAAGTATTGTTCCTTTTTCAGTCTTGAATCTCCAGTGCCTAGCAGAGTCCCTTAAGTGTGATTATCATTTTTTGAATGCAAAAAGTGAATATTGACTTCTTTGAATGTCCAGTGAACAAAGAGCTCCCTCACAATAATAGTTGTCCAAAACTAAGGTGGGATCCTATCTGAATTGTTGGTTGGGAAGTAAGCTCCCTGTCACTGAAAGCATTGAAGAGGAGATGGCATGACCATCTGTCAGGGATATTATTTAGAACTCTAACATATGAAGAGAAGTTGGAGTGGATCCCTTACAACATTAAGGTTTCTGAGGTCCAGTACTGGAAAAACTGTATTCTTTTTTTTTTAGGTTTTTGCAAGGCAAACGGGGTTAAGTGGCTTGCCCAAGGACACACAGCTAGGTAATTACTAAGTCTCTGAGACTGGATTTGAACCCAGGTACTCCTGACTCCAGGGCTGGTGCTTTATCCACTACGCCATCTAGCTGCCCCCAAAAAACTGTATTCTTAAGGGGCAAAGGGAAAGAGGAAACTCAAACTCATAGATCAGCAGTAAGGTGGTAGAAGCTGGATTTGGAGTCAGGAAGGTCTGGGTTCAAATGCAATCTCAGGCAAACCCTGGATAAGTCCCATAACCTCTGTCTGCCTCAGTTTACTCAACTGTTAAACAGGGATACCAATAGGACCCACCTCCCAGGACTGCTATGAGGATCAAATGAAATAATATTATAAAGTGTTTGTTAAGGTATCTAGCACATAGAGGCCCTTAATACATTACTTTTCCCTTCCTTATTGTGCAAAAAAGAAGTATAGCTTAAACATCAGGAAGAATTCTCTGAATATCATTTTTTTAAATTGATGATCTTTTGTTCTATCAAATTCATTCCAGAATTCTTCTCTCCTCCCCACACAGTGAACTCTTTATAACAAAGAATACTAGAGGGAAAAAGTAGTTTAGTGAAACTAACCAAAATATTAACCAAATATGAGAATTGTGGATTCTCCTCCATTCATACTGAAAGACCTTCAACCCCTACAAAAAGGGAAAGAACTATATTTTTTCTTTTTAAAATTTTTCTTCTTTGGGGGGGCCTTTTGTTTTTAATCACCTTTATTTCCAAATATATTCCTCAAAGAAATTACTATCTCCTATAATAAATAATTTTAAAATAATAACAGGAAAACTAATAAGTATTTTAACCAAGTCTGACTATATTCAGAGTTCCATACCCATAGGCTTACCTCACTTCATCTCACTCCCCCCACTCTACCCCAGGGTGCAATTTCTCATCCAGCTTAGTTATTTTTTATTCTTTCTATTTACATTGTCCAATCATTTTGTAGATCAGTTTCTTTATCGTGCTCTACTTCAGTTAATATGTCTTCTCATGCTTTTCTCATTTCTTTATATTCATTATTTCTTACAATGTAAAATTATTCATTATAGTCAAGTACCATAATTTGTTTTGTCATTCCTCAATCCATGGGATCCTATTTTTTTGTTACTAGTTCTTTGCTACTGAGAGAGGACTGTTGCAAACATGTTGGTATAAATGGAACTTTTCTTCCTACCTTTGTCTTCTGGGGGAAATATGCCTATCAGTGAGACCTCTGAATCAGTGGATGGGGAACATTATAATCACATTTTTCATATTATTATTCTCAGGCAAGATGGCCTAGTACTGACTTCATGGCTAGGAAGACCTGGGTTTCAATGCTTCTTCTCCATATAAATGCTATATAGCTTGAGTAAGAACATTTTGGCAACCACAAATAATTCTATAAAACCATAAATTGTATATTGGCAACCACTCTGAATGGCTTTTCTCTAAAAGTTCCCTACGTGTATGAAATCACAGACCAATGAAATAAATTATCCACAACGCCAATTTTTTAAAATTATTGGAGAAAAAACAGTGCCAGAGATTAGAAATATAGGAAAATACAAGAAACTATAACTGCTTTCGAGGAGGAAATGCAGCAGCAGCAATTAACATTTATATAACAATTGAAAGTTTTCCAAAACATTTTTCATAAGTTAACTTACTTTATCTATACAACATCTCTGGAAGGTAGGTGTTGTCATCTCCATTTTTCAGATGAGAAAACTGAGGCTGAGTAGGCTTAAGTGACTTGTCCCAGGTCAGAGAATTAATGTTTCTGGAGCTGGATTTGAGCTCTGATCTTCTGGACTCTAGGTTAATCACTTTATCTACCTTGTTACCTGGATGCCCATATTTGACAAGCAAAAAAAAAAAATCACTCCTCCAGAAGTTCAGAGGAGAGAGAAATTATTCCAGTCTGGGAGTATTCTCAAAGGCTTCATAGAGGAAGTGAAAACATCATAACCTGGACTTGGTAGGCCCTCTGAAAGTCATCTAGGGCCAGACAACTCATACCTTCCCAAGCATTCTTTTTGTGATATCCCAACCAGCTCAGCCCTCATTTCAGGGCCTCCAATGAGGCTCAATGGACCCATTCCCCTGCTCCAGTGCAATTCATTCCACTATCAAAACAACAAGACTTTGAAACATGATAAGAATGTGAGGAGCTGATGCCATTATATAATGGAAAGAACACCAAGACTGACTATAAATCAGAAAACCTGGTTCCTTGTCTGGGTTCTATCACTTCCTATCTCTGGAATCTCAAACATAGACTTTAGTTTCCTTAAATCTAAGTTTTTTCATTAGTCTGTTTCAAAGGGCTGTTGTATGAATCAAATGACATCAAGAACACTCAAGGAAAGATAGAGATTGTGGCAGATGTCTAGGCATGTAATTAGGCAGATCCAAATTAAGATGGTGGCAGTAGAAGTGAAAAGGAGATGGATGAAAGGGAAATGACAAAGGAAGGATTGAAAGGATTTGATACTTAACTGATTGTGTAGTTAGGAAGGTTTGTTCTAACCTAGATGGTCTCTGAGTTCACTTTCATTTACATGCTATACAAAGCAATATATGCCAATTGGTTTTGCTCCTGCTAAGGAATAGAATGAATCAGAGAGAAGAGGTGAGACTAAATATTGGAAAGAGGAAAGTGCATCAATTAGTTTCTAGCCCAGAATTGGAAATACCACAAAGGAAGAAGATAGACCCAGTCAACTTGTATATATTTGTAAGCATGGTTGTAATGTATATGTATATGTGTGTGTGTATATATATATATATCTATATATCTATATCTATATCTATATATCTATATATATATGAATACAATCTACCATCATTAAGGTATATGTGTGTGTGAGTGTGTCTGTATAGAAATCACTAGGTGACCATCACCCAAAGTTAGCTTTATAGAAACTTTATAAAAGTTTCATTATAGAAACTTTATAGAAAAATCTGAGGCTAGAGAAAGAGCTAGTTGTAGAGAAATGGACTAGTAAGCTAATAGCCACTGCTTTCCCTTTTTCTCTCAGTGTCTCCTCCCTTTCTCCTTCTACTTCTTCAATCCCAACCATTCTTTCTTCTCCTGTTCCTCCCCCTTCACTTCCTTTTTTTCCTCATCCTCATCCTCCTAGAACCGAGTCAGAGTTCTGCTGTGCCCCCAGCACTGCTGGCCATGGCTCTGGAATTGGTTCCCCACGTCTGGAAAGCAAATATGAGTTTGTATTCAGGCAAGGAAAGCTTTGACGTCTCATGGGTAATGAAGAGAGAAAATACATCAGGGGTGTTTAGAGGAGATGACAGCTGATCATAGAGAGCTTCTCCTTCTTAGATGTATTTTGTCAACTGATCACTCAGGGCAAAGAGAGAGGAAGTACACTCCACCTAAGCTTTCCTGGGTTCTCTGGAGAGATAGGGTTTTTTGATCCTGGACTCATATAAATGGTCTTAGCTACCCTCTTGCTATTTTTCCCTAAAGAGCCAGGGAGCAAAAAAAAAGGCTTATAGATAACTCTTGAAACGGGAGGACTTTTCTTTTCTCTATCCTATCCTCTCCCTATTAGAAAAAAAATGATGATCAGTAAATTTATAAAATATTCTGAAAACTGAACCCCAGAGCTCTGGTATGCACCTCTTTGGGACTCATGCTTCAGTGAAAGAGCATATAGTCTCAGGAGCCAGAGGATCTAAGTTCAAATCCTCCGATGCTCACTATTTGGTCTCAGTTTCCTTGTATGTAAAATAACGAAGTTGGACTAGATGACTGCTGAGGACCTTAGATCTATGATCTTTCCAGGAGAGGATTCACTGTAAAAAGGGATCACAGTAACACCAGAAAAGGATACATTTTCATGAAATAAAGTATCCAGGGGATCAAGGATAATGCTGTTCCTTCCCTCAGTTGCCTCTTAAAAAGTAAGATGGAATAGCTATACATGTATAATCTATATTAGATTGCTTTCTGATGGGGGGGGGAAGGGAGGGAGGGAGAAAAATAAGAAACTCAAAACCTTGCCAAAAAATGATTGGTGAAAACTATCTTTGCATGGTTAGAAAAAGATAAATGAAATTAAAAAAAATTTTTTTTAAAAATTAATATAGAAGGTTGTTGCTCTCTGGTGAAATTCCACCTTGAACTGAACCCTTCACACTAGCAGCATGCAGGTTAAAAGCAAACTGGGGTTACTCTTAAAACCCATATGAATGCAATCTACCATCATTAATATCAGGGGCAGAAGAAAATTGACATAATGGATAGTCAGGAATACCTAGTTTTTGCCTCAGCATCATCAAATCACCATAACCCTCATTAAAACTAGCTTATACTTGTACCTACTATGTATCAGGAATTTTACAAACATAATCTTCTTAATAAACCTAAGGGTTGGTGATATTATCCACATTTTAGAATTGAGGAAACTGAGGCAAACAGTCTAAGTGTCATACAGCTAGTATATGTCTTCAGTCAAATTTGAACTCATTCATGTCTTCCTGACTCCCTATAGCTGCTGTTTGTTAAGTTGTGACCTACAGGAATAGGAAGGTGTTCCCATTCCAGGAAAACCTATACAGATGATTCATCCTAATTTTTTTAATTGAAAAAAAGCATAAGGTAAATAGAATAGAAAAAAACTCAATATCTAAAACACATAAAGAACTGTTTTTTTTGAAAGTCATAGAAGTGACTCACAGGCCACAATAATAGATCAAAGGATATGAAGAGATCATTTTCATTTTTTTATATGTACCATAAAAATCTTAGTTTTTCTTGTGAAGAACAAAACAAATTCACGTGATTTTCTATTTAATTTACTATTTATTTAACTTTTTTAAATTTTGAGTTCCATATTCTTTCCCTCCAGCCCCTCCCCAGCTCATTAAGATGAGTAATGTGTTATCAATTATACATATGAAGTCACACATGACACATTTCCATATTAGCCACAGCATGTGATTTTCAAAGTCATCCTGCTTGCCTGTCATTCTGTTCTCTATGCTTTTAAATTTTTTTAAATTTTATTTCAGAGCTTTCTCATTTAAATATCTTTTTGGATTTGTTGTTGTTTAGTCATGTCTGTGACCCCAAGGACCATGCTATCTATGGGGTTTTCTTGGCAAGGACACTGAAGTGGTTTACCATTTCTTTCTCCAGTGTGGTAAGGCAAACAAACATTAAATGATCAGCCCAGGGTCAAAGAGCTGGTACCAGCTTCTGAGGGCAGTTTTGAATTCAAGTCTTCCTAAGCACAGCATTCTAACCACCAAGCCACCAAGTAGCCTCCAACTTTGAATAGTTACAAGTAATAGAGGCAGCATACTGTAATAGGGAAAATACTGAATTCAGAGTCAGAAGATTGATTTAGGCTGGAATTCCAATCTCTGTTATTTGTAAAATGGGGATTAAGAATGCATCTGTTTCACAGGATTGTTGTGGAGATCAAATTAGATCATGTATAGAATTTGCTGCACAACCTCAAAAGTGCCATATAAATACCAGCTACTAATATTATCATCATTATTAAATCTATAGTCCTATAATTATTATTATTTAGCTGGGGAAGAGAAGGCTGACAAGGGAGGCAGCTGATATGTTAGAGGGAAATCATACTGGCCTGGAGGCTAGAAGGGTTGGGTATTGTCAAATGGAATTAGGAATGCAAAGCACTTTGCACCCCCAAATGCACCTTTATTACTTCATCTTCAAGGATCCCTGCTTTCATCAGTCTGAGTACTCTCTCCATTGATGACGCAGATTGAAATTCATCTTCAATTTGGTAGACAATCTTCAAAAGTTACTGTGGCCGAAAATTCATCTTCTTGCAGCCACCCTGATGATGAGCCTTTCTGGGTTTAACTAGACTGGTTCGCGGATGACAAACATACAATCTGTCATCAGGCCAGACCTGAAATCTTTCCAGCTAGGAGCCACACAGCTTTTGTGCTACTGGGATAGCATCTGAGAAACTCCCCTAATACACACACACACACACACACACACACACACGGGATATATTAGGACATTAGTGCAGAAAATGAACATCCTAATTATATTACATAAATGGAAATTGTTGTTGAAAAAAATCATTTCCATTTTATTCAATTATATTCAGATAAAAATGGTCCTGGGATAAGTTACTATCCTGCTATTATTCCTTACTATTTATTGTCCTACAGATTTGCAAAGGTGTACAAAGTAAGGGCTTTTGGAAGCAGAATAAAAAGACTTGGATTTAAATTCTCTTCTGTAGGTTCATTGTAACATTCATGACTCTAATAGTAGAAAGGATCATGGATATACCTGGGCCTTGACCAATGAACTTTTCACTTTGCCTTGCTTGTCTGGGACCAGATCACCATACCATTTTCTAGTTATTTTTTTGTATATTCCTCATGCCACTTACACTCTGGTCACCCTTATCCTTCTCCCACCAGAATTCAGGCCTCTGGACCCTGATAAATGACCATGTTTCTTTTCAGCCATTTCTAATAAGTCACCTTAATTTGGGGGCCCGAAATTTGAAAAGAAGTGTATCACATAAAGTTATTGAACTCAAGTTTTATTCATCATAAAATTCAAGGACCTTCTGCTCATAGTCTTCAGGTATCTTTTGGGCAAGTCTGATGCATATATGCATGCTTGGTCTATTCTGTTTCATGAACCTGAAGCACCAATTGTGTCCACCTCTGAAATCTGTCATTTCTTTTTCATCAGCAATTCTTCTTGCCTCCTGCTGAACCATCTTTGTGACACATCTTTGTGTCCCATAGCCAGTCTTGGATTGTTTTCTCAGTTGCAGGACAGCCAAACTGACATTCAACAGAAGGATTTCCATTCACTTTTGCAAATTGGATCACTTTGAACTTGAATTCATCATTGAATGAAAATCTTTTCTGAGCCATTTCTGGGCAGAAACCTGGCAAAATGTCACCTAATATGCCAGTAACAAATGCAAAACAATGAGCATAAAGGCAAGAAGTGTGAAAAAGTGGAAATGCAAGTAAAAAAATCTACAACTACATATAAGATACTCCCAGTTTTTAGACCCCAAATTTTCTGAAAAAGAATTTATCTTATACATGAAGAAATACAGTATGAAGTTTGATAAAGATATTGATCTTAGAATCAAAGGACCCTTTGGACCTAGTTTCAACATTGACTAGCTGCTGTCTAACATCTCATAACTTCTGCCACTACTGGCTCTAAATGGATATATGACCTAAGTAAAAAAAAAAAAAAATCACATCAGAAACAAATTAGAGGAAAAGAGATGCCAATAGTATTTAGGACTATAGATATGGGAAGAGTTCTTGACCAAGTAAGGGAGAGAGATGATCATTAGAACAAGATAAAATGGACAAGCTTTATTATACAATTGAAAATATTTTACACAAAATCAATCAAGATAAAATTAGAAGAGAAGTAATGAACTAGAAAATAAATTGCAGTAAATTTTTCTAAAAGAGATCAGATAGCCAAGATATGTGGATAATTAATTCAAATATATGAGAACAAGAGCAATTCCCTAATACATAAATTGGTAAGTTTATGTTGTTTTCAAAATAAGAAATGCAATCAAACAAAAATAATACAAAAGGCTTCAAATTACAAATAATAAGAGAAACACATTAAAACAATTCTGAGGTTCTCTCACACTCATGTCAGCAGAAATGACAAAAAAAGGGAAATGGCAACTGTTTGAGGGGTTTGAGCACCTTTGGTGAAACTGTAAATTAGTCTAACCATTCTGGAAAGTGATTTGGAGCTATTCCCCCCAAAATCACTAAATTGCACATGCTTTGCATTTCCTATGATTCAGCAATGCTACTTTAGCCATGTATGTCAAATCAAGATATAGTAAAAGATAAAATGAACATTTTTGTTTTAGCCGAATGGAACAAAGTAGGAACATAAATTAGGGAAAAACTAAACAAATTAGGATATAAGCATAATGGAATAATATTGTGTCATAATGAAAGACAAAGGGAACCAAAGAAATCTGTAAAGACCTGTATGAAGTGATACAAAATTAATAACTAGAGCCAGAATATTTTTTAAATTACTACAATAACAGTAGGAAAATCACTTTCATAGACTTTAAATTCTGACTAGTCATGACCCCAGATGAGGTGACAAAAAAAGTTTCCCATCTTTTGGCAAAGAGATGATGGACTAAAGATGCAACAGGGATACATGGTGAGGGGACAGCAGTTATGTGTTCAATCCTTTGAAATCAGAGGTGAGGCTCAGTTCTGCCTCAATTGCTGCCCTTCACTTCATGTCCCCAAATGCAGAACAAGACATACATTTTCAGAAATGACTAATTGTTTAATCTATGCTCACTTGTCACTAGAGGTTAGAGGTCTTTTTTAGAGTGGAGGATTGGAAGGGGGTAAAAGCAATGTAACATATAAGAAAAAATGCCAATGAAACATTTTAAAATGCTTAGAAAAAATCAGGAGAAAATTTAGAGACACAGACAAGAAAGAGGATTTAGTATTATCATGTTTAGTTTACAATACACCTAAAAATCAAATTATATATAATAGTTCGATATTTTATATATTATTATTTTTCTGCTCTTTCTATGTTTACATAGTTGTGTTTGTTGATGTTTATTGAGTTGATAATGTAACCCAGATTTCCAGTCATTTAATATGAGACTCTCTCAACTGGTGAAAAAAAAATGCTGAAGGTTTAGAAGAGAGACAGATTCCTTCTTGAAGGGAAGACAGACATGTATACAATATCTCTCTGGTACAAATCTCAGACATATAAGGAACCCAGCTTCAAGATATCCCTGATTTCAAACTTGTTTCTTTATAGACATTGAGCAATTTCCCCTTTGGAGAGATTGGGGCCTCTCTCAGTTGAATTGAATTGAAATGAACTCACTTCCATCAAAAGAGTGAATTCACTCTTGTGTATTTTTTGTTCTACTCTAATCTATATAACTTCTCCCATTTCTGTCTGATATTTGCTTGGATAAATGGGATCACATGCTATTCACTATTTATGATGGTCTTTTGTGTAACTAGCATTTGGTGGAGAAGAGTCAAACTGATGAGTATAAGCTAAGCGTCATCTTCCCCACTCTTTAAGAAATAGAGACCAGTGAAGCAAGTAGTTTTTTGTTCTGAACCAGTCATGCCCCTAGGCAAGTAATATTTAAAGGTTCATGTAGACATAATTCTAGTCTGACACATCTCTCAGAGAAGAACAGAGGCTAGCCTCATTGCCCCATCTTCTACTCCCCCAAATCAGAAATCAGTCTCCCTTAGTGAGGGTAGCCTATCTATATGTTTCTATCTATCTATCTATCTATCTATCTATCTATCTATCTATCTATCTATCTATATGTTTAGCTATCCCATAAAAACATTTGCAACTTTTATGAGCCCACTAGATCTTTTAATAATACTTTTTTAAAAATTTAGCTGTGTGATCCTGGATAAATTACTTTGTTCTTAGATTACTCAGCAATAAAATGGAGATAACAGTACTTGTATCGCCTGTTTTATAATACTTATGAAGAATTCAATTTAAAGTGCTTAACTTTAGGGTGAGTTGTTATGCAGGCATGGAAGGAAGAAGATTTTCTTGTCTCATAAGGAACCTGAAATGGGAAACCCAAAATGGCTACATACAAACAACTGTAGAACAATGATATTTGATACAAAATTAATGTGCTATGATACCCCCAAGGAAAGAGAGTCAGATTAGTAGACAGAATCAAGTCCTGACTTTCATGTGCTAGCAATGTAACCTCCTCAGTAAGTCATTTAATATCTCTATACCTTAGTTTTCCTCATCTATAAAATGAATATGATGATCCTTTCTCTATGAACTTCACAGGTTACAGTGAGGACCAAATGAGTTGCCTGTGTATGTTGAGAACTTTGTAACTTACAGTACTATATAAATATAATCATTACAAATGGTAAACTTTGTAAATGTTGATGGTTCCCAAGGAAAGAGAGCAGAGTAAGGTGAGGTTAATTGAGAAAGGCTTATTAAAGAAAGTGAGTTTTGTACAAGATGACATAGTTTAGTCCTGAAGGCTTGTATCTAGTTGTGTGAGTCCTGTAAAGGCACTTAATATCTTTACTCCTCAGTTTCTTCATCTATAAAATGAAAAGGTTATACTAGATCTCTAAAATCTCTCTGAAGATCAAAATTCTGTTATTTTATTTAATGATATAAGGAAATTGGTGGGGAACCATAACATTGAATCATAAAATGCTTGAGCTAGGAGAGATTTTAAGGATGATCTAATCCAACACCTTCATTTTATAGATGAAGAAACTGATGCCTGGAGGATTAAAATGACTTGCCTAAGTCACACAACTAGTAAGTAGCCAAGAAAGAGCAAGAACCAAGACCTCAGAGTTAATTAATGCTAAAAAGACATCAAGGATTCAAGATCTAGGACCTGGTATAGTGCCTGGAGTATGGATGACATTTAATGAATACTTATTGATTGCTTGATTTATTGATTGATAGAGATAACTTGAGCAAAAGCAGAAATAACATCATCATAGATCATATAGTTCTTTAAATTTCACAAATTGCTTTATATGTAATGTCATTTTACTTGAGCCTTACAATAACCTCATTTTACAAATAAGAAAATTGAAATAGAAGTTAAATGACATATTTTTAGCTTGTGTGTGTGTGTGTGTGTGTGTGTGTGTGTGTGAGAGAGAGAGAGAGAGAGAGAGAGAGAGAATTCTTTCTGACTCCATGTTGAGCTCCTATTCAGGTTCCCTTGCTGATCATGCTCAGGAAGCACCACCAATTTCCTTGGCCATTACAAATCGTACTCCTGCCCCTTTTCTTCCTAGCTCAAAAAAGCCCAGCCCAGAGGGAAGTAAAAGAAGAGGAGTACATTCTTTTTCTTTTTTAGCTCACCATCTGATTTTCTTTAGTCCTTCTGCCTAGTTTTCTTCCGGTACCAGCTAAGGTAGGAGGGGGATGGGTTGCTTTCCATGACTATTTTAAGTATTGCATAATGATTCCTTCAGAAAAAAAAAGGAGTAAGAGCAGCTTGGGGAGAATTTTCTTCAGCTTATCAATTGACAAAGCCATTATAAGAGACTATAAAGTCAGGGTGTCCCAATGGTCTTATAAGCTTGAAGAGGGAATCCAACCCAGTTTTTTAAAGGGTAGAAGCTGGTGTTGTTTAATTCCTCTTAAGAATTTTATAGGAATCAATAGCCTGCATCCAGGCAGGAAGGTAGGTCTACAGATTTCAATACTCATACATCCATCAATGGAGTAGGGTGGGGGGAATGGGATGAAGGACATACTGGCCTGTTGACCACAGTTTTTCCAGGTTTATGGGAGCTGGGAAGAGACAACTTGAAAAACATTCAAGTTTTCAACTATACATCCTATCCCTCAATGACTCATGGTCACTTTTCAGTCATAAAAAAATCTTCCTCTTGGAGCTGGCCCCAGGAGCCTGGCCTTCAGTCCCAAGCCTTGACCCTAGCACAACTTTGTAAATCTCTTGGAGACTGAACTCCAACTCAAGGCACCCTGTGCCCAGGATCTTTCTGACTCTTATGATGATTGGTTCCCTGATTTCAGAGTTCAACTGTGCCTGAAGCCTGATTTCCTGTTCCCCTTGTTCTGCCATACCTGAATGTCTGGTTCTAAACAGCCCACTTCTCTCTTTGTCTTCTAAATTCCCATCTCAATTCATTCCAGATAATGAACATTTCCCCTATCTTTTGTTTACAAGGAAAATGAGAATATATAAATTCAGGGGAAAATGCTCCAGGGTAAGGTAATTGGAAATACAAATAAAAAAGAATCTCCTAGTCCCTAAAATATCCTAAGTAAACCTGAAAAGCAGTGTGCTATAGTAGAGAGCAGACTTTGAAGCCAGGAGGAGCTAGCTTAAAAATCTTCCTCTAACATATATTACATGACCCTGGGTAAGTCATTGAGCTTCTTGGTGCTTATCAAACTCAAGTAGAAGTGAGAGCTAAATTGTCTGTAATTTACTATATTCTATCACATTTTTATTTATTGTGTTAAATATTTCCCAATTAAATTTTAATCAGTTTGGGGACTGTAATAGGCCCCATGACCAGGCAGCATATTTGACACTTAAAGAACCTTCTAAGACTACACTGAGGTTCATTGGTGGATGGAGTTCACAATGAAATCACAAATTTTCCCTAATAGATCTCAGGTCTATCACAGCCCATCCCAGTTGCTTCTAGTTTGGCTATAGACAGCTCTTTTATGACCAGTGATAAGAATGATACCTTTCTCTCAAAATTACTCCCCACCTCCCAGGCTAACTTTTGTATTTGCTCTGACTTTATTTCAATGATTCTTTAAAGATACATCTGTATTTATCTAACCACCTGCTTTCCATGATTACCTATATGGCTCACCAACATCTTAAGGTCCACATATCCAAAAGAGAGCCCATGACTTTTCCCTTAAATTCACTCCCCCTCCAAATTTATTTATTTTTGTCAAGAGTCACACTATTTCCCCAGTCCTCAAGTTTTCAGTCTAAGATCTATCCTCAACTCTACTTCCTCAATTTCTACAAATTCAATTAGCTGTCAGATTTACCCTATTACCTTTAGGATAAAATACAACTCCCTTTGTCATTTAAAGCCCTTTACAATCTGGATCCAGCCTAAAACATAGTCCTTTTCACCTCAAAAATCATAATAAATCAATCTAAAACACAGGTCACCTTTCTCGGGTCACATAAAACAACATGGCTTTACATAGTTGCATCTGAATATACACTAACTTGTATGGGAGGGAAGCTGCAGCATAGAGGGAAACAAATTGTTTCTTTGATAAAAGGTAGAAAGGCTGAAGGACAAACATCACATCATCACATCAGCTATTACTGAGTTGGAGCACTGTTGGGGAAAAAAAGTGAGGGGATTTTGAGAAGATACCAACTCTTCTTTGGAAATGGCACACCACTGTAAATGGGAGAGAACTCAGATGCCTCAGAGCTATTCTCTCAGACAAGAGTACAGTCAGACCAGCCTGGTGTCCATTCTAATTAGTGGACACTCTTGAATATGCTTCCTCTCAAGATATGCCCAGAAGTGCTCATTGTATAGTAATTTCTGGGCACTTCTGGTAAGCAGTCAATCCAATCATCACTGCCCCAGAAGAACCCATTGTTACCTAATTCAATAAGGCAAGGCAATTAGTTGATCTCTGGGTCAGGAAGGCAGCAGCTGTTGCCAGTAGCCCTAATGAGGGCTCCAGGCTTTCATTTTGAAGATGTCTCCTCTTTTCCCTAAGATCTGAACCTCCAGGCTGAAATTTATGATGAAGCAATGTGTTTTGGGTAAGAGGGAGAGTAAAAGAGCCAGGAGAGTTTTCTTTGTGCCAGCAGAGAAGCTCTGGGAAGGTTGGCAACCTAGGTGACTCTTCCTGTAGGCTCTTATTCATGGCCCACTCAACTATGTATATCCCTGTAGAAAGTTTGGGGCTTTGGGCTGCCATGAGATGCCCCAGAAGTCTTCAGCACAGAAAGGCCTTTATCCCAAGGTGAATCAAAACTGCCTCTGAAAGTCTGTTCTGACTCCTGTATATTCCTGGATATAGCAATTTAGCACCACACTCCCTCACTCAAATCCAGTTCATGAGCTTGTCATGATATCACCTCCCTGATGTCATGGTCTTCTTTGAGAATGAAGGGCAAACATCGCATCATCATCCTTGGATATGCCTATGTCAATATTCATTGAACCCTGACACTGATGCTAATTTATACAACTTTGACCTAACTCTTTTTTCACTCATGTTGGTTGTCCACAAGCTCAATGATACTTCCACCTTTGACTTAATTGTAAATAGCCAGTAAAATCAAACATCCTGGCCACTGTAATTGCTTGGTACCTATCTATCCCCTCTCCCCATAAGTTGCTTGAATAATTAATTAATTAGCACTCATTCTGGGACTCCATCACCATTTCTGTGTACACACACACACAGACACACACACACACTCACTGTACATACATACATATATGCATGCATATATGTATTCACACTCATTGTATCTATAGTTACAAATACAGATTTGTGTTCATTTCAACCCACAAATTCTGGTGAAAAATACAATTGAAAATCTGCTTGGCCTGATTCTTGATTGGATTCAAGGAAACTGCCACAATATCTCCTTTTCAGGGATCCATTAAAAATAATAATGAAGAGATCATAGTCAGATTTACAAAGGAACACAATATGAAGGCAAAAGTCTAAATGATATGGCCCTACTGGATAGGAATGAGAAAAGATCTGAAGTATGGAAAACTTCTGATTTCTGGATTTTAGGAAGCAGAGGGACATTTAGACCTAATGGGTCCTTCAAGGATATTCATGATATTTAGAAGGTAGAAAAATGGAATGCTAAGAATTCACCAGAATCTTAAGAGACCACTTAGCTTAACTCCATTTTACCACTATTACTACAACAACTACTACTAGCTAACAATTATAAAATGCTTTAAGGTTTGCCAAGCAGTTTACGAGTTATCTCATTTGATACTCATAACAACCTTAATATGTAAGTTCTGTTATTATTACCATTTTGCAGGTGAGGACACCAAAGAGGTATTAAATTAAATTAAAAGACATTAAATGATTTGCCCTCAGTCACAGGACTGTCTGAGACAAGGTCTGAGGGAGTATAAGTGACTTGCTTAAAAGCAAATGGGTTATTAGCAGCAGAACTAAACCCTGGATATACATTTTTCCAAATCAGTATTATTTTCATGACACCAATTTATCAGCCAGCTGCACCCCAGAACTAAGATTTGCTGACCCTGGTGGTGGGTCACCATGATTTCTCTCAAAAGGTGTCAAAGAACTCTCCAAATACAATTGAATTTACCTTGCTTTGATATTTGTAAGTGCTATATAAGGCTAGAGTATTTGAGGAGGTGGAACTATTTATCCCAAAGTCAAACCTACCATGATGGGATTTTGCAGTTCCCTTCCCCTCCTCCCAATTTGCAAGTCACTGCCCTTGAGGGGGAGGTGGAAGAGGGGAATGAAAAAGTAAAAGCAAGTAGGGACCAGCTAGTGACAGGAGGCTAGGAGGGGAAGAGGGAGGGGAAGTTGAAAATCTGCTGAGTGGTATGGGAGGCCCAGAGCAGCCAGGGGAAAAAAACAAAACTGTTGAAAAGGAAATAAAGAGGCTGTCGGGTGTCTCATCCCATCACCTTCAAAAATCAATTACAGAGCAGCATTCCAAGCCCAAGAGGAGAAGGCTGCAGATGGGACTGACAAAGACATGTTTCCCTCACCACCAGGCTTGTTTCAAAATCCTACTGCCCTCTTCAGGCTTCAAAAGATTCCATCACCTCTCTGACTGACATCAAGACCACCTCACTGCCTCTGGGTGAGGTGGCCTTTCCCATGGACAGATGGCAGAAGTTGCAGAGGAATCTGGGCAGGAACCCCTATGTTAATAGTTTCTAGGTGACACAATAGAGCGTGAGCCCAAAGTCAAGAAGACTTGAGTTCAAATCCAGATTTATTCACTAGCTATGTGATTCTGGACAAAATTAGCACAGTAGAAAATTGATACATACTTTGATGCATCTCAGCTTCAGAGGCTGCATCGAAGACACAATCAATCATCTGCAAACAAAACACCATGCACCAGCACTACTTTCACTTTGGCTTGGCTTGTAGCCTTTTCAAGTTGAAGAATTTACCATCAGTGCAGAAGCTGACCTTGATGTTGTGTTTATCCTCATTTAAGGCCTTTGACAACATTATTGAAAACTCATGTTAAAAAGCATGGAAATAATCACACCGCCTTATTTTAGGCCATTGGTGAATAGGAAAGTGAGAGTATCATCCATTTATCCAGAAGCCTGGCAAGCATGAAACTGAAGTTTAATGCTGGTGAACTTCTCCAGGCAGCAAAATTTTGACATGATTTTTCCATAAACCCTCATGATTGACAGTATCAAAAACCTGGTCACATCTACAAATTGGCATACAGATATCTGTTCTGATCTTGGTATTTCTTGCCTGAAATAACTCAAAGGGCAAGGGCTCACATGGTGGTCAGAAAAACAATACAAGGAAATCTAAGATCTCTCTTAAGAACTTTAAAACTGATTGCAGGGGCAGCTAGGTGGCGTAGTGGATAAAGCACTGGCCCTGGAGTCAGGAGTGCCTGGGTTCAAATCCGGTCTCAGACACTTAATAATTACCTAGCTGTTCGGCCTTGGGCAAGCCACTTAACCCTGTTTGCCTTGCAAAAACCTAAAAAAAAAAACTGATTGCATATCAGGGGAGACTTGGCACAGTATGGTGAGCCCTCATCAGAGAGAGTGCTGGGCTCTATAAGCAAAGCAGAACTGAAGCAGCTCAAAAGAAACACTAGATGTGCAAATTTGAAGAATCTACCCCAAATGTTCACATGAACTATTTGTGTTCTGACCTATAGTAGAACATTCTTGGCTCTGATCAGCCACAATTGGACACTGTAACTTGATTCTAACCTAATCTGAGAATGAAAAATAAGATATTTAACCTGTTTGCCTCAGTTTCCTCATCTGTAAAATGGAGATAATTACAGCATCTATCTCCCAGTGTTTTAAGGATCAAATGAAATGATATTTATAATAACTGCAAATAAGCATAAATTTGTAATAATTTTTTTAAATGTAATAACTTGAAATAATAGTTATAAAATATTTGACATATTTTAAACACTATATGAATATTAGCCATTACATAGAAACTTTAAGATTTGTGATGTGCTTTGTATATGGTCTCTCATTTGTTCCTCACAACAACCCTGGGAAAGGGAGTTCTGATCATTAGACCCAGTTTACAGATGAGGAAACTAGTTAAATTTAAATTAAATTAATTGAGATTAAGCAAATGCAAGTTGTCATACTACTAAAGTCTATAAAATTAGGATTCCCCCCCACACACACACCCATACAACTTTCATATATATTCCCGTCTACTATAATCCAAATTCAAGACTAGAGAAACTCAGAGGAAAAGAAAAAAGCACAGCAATTCCAGTGGAACTTGCTGATCACAACTCTTCTTCTAGCTGATCTAGCCCCCTTCATCCCCAGTCCCTAGATCCAAAAATGCTTTCTTTTCTATGAATTCCAGCATGCTTGGTTTATACCTCTCAAGTCACTATCTCACACTGGCTTCTATAATAGTCATTGGTAAGTAATTCTTATTTTTCTACTAGATTGTAAGCTCCTTGAGGAAAGCGACTTCCCTCCTCCTCAAGAAGCAGGACTAGGTCTTAAAACTTTATATTCAGCACCTAGAATATTGTTTTGCAAATAGTAGGTACTTACTGATTGAATGAATTAATGACAAGTCATTGACTCAAGTCCATCCTGCACAACCTTGCAGCTACAAACATAGACCCCCAAATATCACTCCATTTCTTACCTAATAAAACCCAGGCCTTGGTATGAATTACTGCCACAATCCCCTCTACAGCCCAAAGTAATATCGATTCATCCTAACGTCCACAGCCAGGCTAACCTTGTTTGCTTGGAGTCAGTATAATTTGACATCATGCTTTAATGAACAGATGATGTATGTTTCAATATACACAACAAGAAAAGTGATAGGAATCTCAGCTAGCTAAATAGGCGACATCGCTCTGGACTGGTGGGAACTAATCCCAGGGTCCCTGAAGCAGCTGGGGCTTGCCGTGGGAAGAAGGCCTAGCCTTGGCATACATTTATGATAGAATGTGATAGGACCCTGTAGACCTACCTTTCAGTAGTCAGGGGCTAACAGAGCATCTGATTTGAATTGCACCTGGGACCCAATCCTATAGTCTTTAGCTCTTTTTTTAAAAATTTAATTTAATTATTGTCAATTAACAAGTATTTCTTTTCTCTCCCTCACCCTCCCACTCCCAATTTAAAAAATAAAGCAAAACAAAACGATTATAACAAATATGCATAGTCAAACAAAACAAATTCTAACCATTAGTTGTGGCCAAAAATGTATGTCTTATAACTGCATTTTGAGTCTATCACCTCTCTCTCAGTAGGTAGTATAACATGTTTCTCCATGAGTCCTCTGGCATTGATCAGAGTTCTTATCTTTCCAAAGTCTTTGTTTTTATACTGTTATTGCTATTGTAGAAATTGTTCTCCTGGTTCTGCTCTTCATCCTTCATATAAACCTTCTCCTTACTCTTGAATTGAATTGACCTCTTCAGTTCTGAGGTCAAATTGGACTCTAGTCATTCTTCTAGTTCTGCTTCTCAAAAGCCAAGGCTAGTATGCTCTCCAAACTCTGGCATTTGACACTCTGTTCTTTTTACAAACCCTAAGAGGTACTCTAGTGTAGCTCAAAATTTTGCATAGATATATTAGGATTTGGTTCTTCCTCTCATTCCCATCCCCTTACTTCCCTCCCCCCAACCCCAAGCACAGACATACTCTTAAGTTCAAATATAGTACTGATTTAGGAGAATGATGTCACTCTGCTTTAGGTACCACAAAAGAAAATCTGGGGTAGGAATAGTTACAGACAGAGATAGGGAGATAAAAATAAAGGAAAAAAAGAAAGAAAACACACCCAAAGGAGAATTCTTCACTGGGAAGTTCAGAGTCACAGAAAATGAGAGGGGGGAGAATTTCCACCAGACAAGGAACACTTGAGATTTTACCCTTTGTCTTGCACAAGGAGCATTGCCCTATAGATGGGCAAAATAGAAAGTTCAAATTGGAAATAGAGGTATTAGGTCAAATTTTAGCTTTGATATTTAACAGCTTTGGGACCTTAGATATAACACAATTCTCTGGGCCTCAGTTTCCTCAACTATAAAATAAGGGTGCTGGGGCGGCTAGGTGGCATAGTGGATAAAGCACGGGCCTTGGAGTCAGGAGTACCTGGGTTCAAATCCCATCTCAGACACTTAATAATTACCTAGCTGTGTGTGTGGCCTTGGGCAAGCCACTTAACCCTGTTTGCCTTACAAAAAACAAACAAACAAACAAACAAACAAACAAATAAATAAATAAATGAATGAATGAATGAATGAATGAATAAATGGATAAATAAATAAATAAATAAAGGGTGCTGAACTAGGTAACCACTGAGCTCCCTCCCCTTCCATTTCAAGAGTTATGGTTCTGTAATCTATGTGATGAGTGATTTCAGGGGTTGGAACCTTCATAGTTCCCAAGTTGGCCGTGAGGTAGCTCCCATGAGTCTTTGAGGAGACAGAAAGAGGGGTAGATAGGTGGAGGAAAGAGGTGGGGTGTCCTGATGACACAATGCTCTTTGTAGGACTTGGTCTGAGAGACCTTGGAAAAATTTCACTTTCCCTCTCTGGGTCTGAGTTTCCTCGTTTGTAAAATGAGAGGGTTAGATTAGGTGATTGTTCTCCAAGGTCCTTTTCAGCTTTAAAGCTATCACTATATAAACTCTTAAAAATCTTTTGCTCATCTTCTCAAAGAGATTGAGTAGGGTACAAAAATAGTTATATTGCAAAGTTAAAGAAAGCAATGCCAAGGGAACATTAAGAAGTATGAGAATTAGAGGAGGGGAGACTAAGAGATGAAGGAAGAGAGGGACATGCAGAGAAACAGAGGGAGAGAGTCAGAGAAACAGGAGAGACATAGAGACAAAATCACAGACAAAATCACAGGAGAGAAATAGCAGGGGAGGGGCAGTGTGACAGTGAATAGAATGCCAACCCTGGAATCAGGAAGATCTCAGTTCAAATTTTACCTCAGATACTGATGATTTCTAGCAAATCACTTAACCCCCAGCCTCACCAAAAGAAAAAAAAATAGCAAGGAGAGAGAGAGGAAGGAGGGGAAAAGAGAGAAAAAGAAAAGAGGAAAGAGAAGAAGGGAGGAAGGGAGGAAAGGAGGAAAGGGGGAAGGGGTGCAAATGAACTGCACCAGCAAAAAAGTAGTAAGGAAAGACAAGATTGGTGAATATCCTCAAATAGGGGAACAAAAAAATAAAGAATTGTAGGGATTTATAATAGAACATGGGATTTTTGAGGCTGATTAATGGGTTTTCATTTAATTTTTTTCATTTAGTGGGTTTCATTTAATATTTTTGTCCTTATTCTCTCAATGAAACTTTCTTTTAAATGGGGTAGGTACTGGGGAAGCTAGGTGGCACAGTGGATAGAGCACCAGCCCTGGAGTCAGGAGTACCTGAGTTCAAATCCGGCCTCAGACACAATAATTACCTAGCTGTGTGGCCTTGGGCAAGCCACTTAACCCCATTTGCCTTGCAAAAACCTAAAAATAAATAAATGGGGTAGGTACCAAAAAGGAGGAAAAGTCCTCTGTGTACTATGTGACAGGCAGCACGATATATTATTCCCAAGTGTTTTGAGCAACAGTGTCTGAACCAGAGAAAGATGGGAACTACTTCCTTTTTTGTCATGGGGTCCCTAACATCACAATAGATACTCAGTAAAATTGGTCCAATGGAAAGAGTCCTTTCCATCTATATGACCTTGGACAAGTAGTTTACCCTCCCTTGACCTTAGCTTTCTAAGAATAAGGGGGAGGTCCCTGATTCAAGCTCTAGATCTAGGACTCAGAAATAATATGAATTGAGAAAGTTCCACCAGGGGCCATAAGAGTCTTAGAAGAAGAGATTATCTATCAGTCTCTTAAACTTCCTCATTTAAAGTATCTTGCCTTCCCCTCCCAAACACATATGCATGTCCCCTATTCCTCACCAACCAAACCCATTTGAATTAGAAAGCTGGTCTTCACAGTCACCATCCTTGAATAAAAAGGCACTTTTTTATAGATACTTCCTCTGCCCTTTCCCAACTTCAGAACACAATCTTTTCCCCAGGATACAGAATCAGCACTCAGAATTGAAAAGGACTTCAAAGACCATTTGAACCAATCCATACCTGAATGGGAATTTCTTCTGTATTATTCCCAAAAAGATCTCTGATGAAGGAGCCCCAGAGAGAGTTAATTCCATATCTATATGGCTCTATTAACCAATTATATCTTACATTGAGTCAACTTCTGCTTTTCAGCTTAGTCCTGCCCTCTGAAATCAAACAGAACCAGGGCATTCCTTCTTTTCCTTGAGAGTCTTTCAAATACTTAAAGAGAATTATCATTTTCACCTAGACTCTTCTCTTCTCCAGTCTAAACACACCTGTGTTCCAAGTATTTGAAAGGCTTTGAATCTAACTGATTGGACCATTGTTATATCCATTTTCATTCATCTTTTACATATGAATTGTTTGAGAGACTTAAAAGCATAGATCTAGAGCTGGAAGGAACTTCAGATGACATCTAGTCCCATCCCCTCATCCTACAAATGAGGAAACTGAGGTTCTAGAGGTGAAGTGATTTGCCCGAGGTCACATAGATAGTAAACATCATAGGCAGGATTTGAACCTGAGTTCTCTGAATCCAGAGTCAATTCTCTTTTAGCAATGAAATACATCAAATGCTTTCTCTAACTATGCATATAAGCATCACCTTGATCTACCAATCAAGTCCAGGAAGGATCAATGATATTATCATCGTGGAAAACTCCCAGCATGAGAATTCCCTCTTACAAGTCAGATCATAATTACCTTTAGGTCTCAAGCTTAGTAGCTGCTCCAGGTGCCACTGAAGGCACATAGAAGCTAAACAGACATGTTTTGATCAATGTATATAGCATGGAAACAATCAAAGATTATCAGACTGCTTTCTGTGGGAGGAGGGTAGGGAAGGAAGGGGGGGGATTGTAACATTCAAAATATTACAAAAAATGATAGGTAAAAACTACTATTATAAATAATTGAAAAAACAAATAAAATATCTATTAAAAAAAAGAAGTTAAATTGACATAACCCAACATTACACAGTAATTATCAGAAGTAAGAGTTGAGCTCAGGTCTTCCTGAATTCAAGATCACCATTCTATCAGTTACACAACACTATCTCTATCTCTGTGTCAGTCTAGAAACCCCATTAGGAAAAAAGAGAGAGAAAGAAAAAGGTTACTCTGAGATGACCTGTTCTTGATGAAGCCAAGCTGTCATTTTTCTCATCACCACTCCATTTCCTGAGTGTTCATTAATCATCCATATACAGTCTACATTCTATAGAGCCCTCTTCTTGTTCTGGGTGACCTGAATTAGGATACTGGTCAGGCTCTGCTAGGTACCCTTGTCCTAAAACAGATAATTTTTAAATATTTTATTTATTTTTTTAACCATAAGCTTTCCACAATCATTTTTAATAAGGCTTTGAGTTTTGAGTTTTTCTTGCTCCCTCCCTTCCCTCCTGCCTCCCCCTGAAAAAAGAGCAATCTAATATCAGCTAATTTCCTAATATTTAAAAAAAAACTCATCTCTCCTCCAAATACCTCTTCTTTTGGTCACCCATGTTCACAATATCACAATCATTCTCAACTCTACCTCTTCCTCATGTCTAATCAGTTATCAAATCTTATCAATATTACACCCCCCCCCCCATCTATCTACCTGTTCTAACTCATACAGCTTCTCCAGAGGTCAAGTCTTCATCATTATTTACCAATTCTATGGCAATAGCTTCCTATTTGGTCTTTCTGCCTCTGGTCTCTCTCCACTCCTTCAATACAGATCTGGTCATACTGACTCTTCATTCAAGAATTTTCATTGTCTCTCTGCCTTTAGCAGGCCTCTCAGCTTAGTATTTATATCCATACTAAACTTTACTGTGGTTTCAACCTGCCACTCCTATCCTCATATTATTCTCTTTGACACACCATTCCAGTCAAATTGTTTTCTGTCCACTCCTTCTACCTCTTGCCTTTGCACAAATGATCCTTGACTCCATACCTACTTCTGAAACCTTTTAGAATGCTTTCAAAGCATAGCTCAGGATCACCTCCACTTGAAACTTTTACAGAATACCATCATCTTTATTGATTAGCACTCTCTTCCTCTTGAATTTGCTTTATTACTTTGATTGTATTTTACCTTTCCTCATCTCTGCATGTTATATACCACCCATTAAAATGTAAGCTCACTGAGGGAGATCTATTTCATTTTATGCTTTTGTATATCCTGTCCAAGTCCTTATGCTTAATAAATATTTGTTGAATTGAATTCAATAAAAAATTATGATACTTTTCTGACATTGTGCTTAAATCATGTCCCCTTGGACTGAGGTCTGTAAAACCTAAGTCTGAACCCAGATGCAGACATTTATTAGCTATGTGACTTTAGACAAATCACTTTAATCTCTGTTTGCCTCAGTTTCCTCAACTGTAAAATGATAATAGTAACACCTACTTCTCAAGTTATTGCGAAAATCCATATATGTTCATTGCCTGACTCATATATACAAAGCTTATTCCCTTTCCTTTCCATTCATCACACTAAATACATCATTATTTTTGCTGTTTAGTCATGTCTCTTCTCATGACCCCATTGGAGTTTTCTTGCAAGGATACTGGAATAATTTGCCATTTCCTTCTCCACCTCATTTTATATATGAGGAAACTGGGCAAATACAGTAAGTGTCTTTCCCAGGGTTGTATCTGAGAACAAATTTTGACTCAGGTCTTCCTACCTCCAAGCCAGTACTCTACCCACTGGGCCACCTAGCTGCCCAAACTAGATCAGAGTGCAAAAACAATACAAACTATTATGTATAACCAGTTTCATACAAAGAAACCGCCTCCCTACATAGAATTATCCCTGCCTCCAAAAGTTTCCTGGCTAGGACTCCTTAGAGATAATTACTGCTTGACACACCAAACTTGGGAGAGAGATTTGACATCTGGAACTAGTGATATTCCTGTTCCCAGACTTGCAACTGCCTTCTCCACAGCAAGCTGTCTTTCTTCTTCAACTACAGAGTATTAGGAGACTATAAGTGGACATGATATTATCATTACCATCATCTATAAAACTTTTATTGAGCACCTACTATGTTCAAGTTATAATGCTTGGTGTGGGATTTGATTCCCAAGTTCCCACAGATACCATGAAAGGTCTGTGAGTCCTGCTTTATGGTAGAATTTCAAAAAATTATTAATCAATGTAGATGAACCACTGGCAAACCTTGTTTCCATTTTCTTGACTAAAGCAAAATCATCAACATGCTTTGTTTATTTAAGACCTATATTATAAATATGTTTACTCTTCCTCTTGCTTATAGCTTAAAGAGAAGGAAGTCTAAGGTTTCTATCTCTACTTTCAGGTTAAACTAAAAATATCTTTAAACAAAAATACTCAGCTATTTTCCTTCTTTCTCTATAGAGAAGGTTTGAATATAAACTTATAGTGGGAGTTACAGGGGATCAACAGAAGGCATGAGAAGAATCAGCTCTTCTTAGGCTGGTGCTTCACATCTGTCTGAGAGTTGCACTGCTTATCCCCAGATGGAACAAGTAGCAAAGAGAATTTGAGTAGGGATGTAGAAACTAGACTATACTCTATCTTCTCCTGTGTCAGACCTTTGTAGCAGAGTTTCATGATTTGGTTTGAAATTTTCTGCATCTCCAGAGCAAGAGACATCTCCTTAATGGAATTTTCAAATTTATCACAAAGCTCAAATATATTTTTGATGATCGAATACACTATTGTTCCCTTCTATCAAGCTTTAGTGTTCCTATTTCCATACCTCTCCTGATTCATAATATGATGCACCACATGAGTTGCTGCAGCATCTTAATTGTCTGTGGCCTGATGCTAATTTCTTTGGAGATCCAGGGGAGACATGTTGCAGTGATACAGAAAGGACTATGTCCTTGAGGATCCTTCAGACTGAGCTTTTTCCACTGATCCTTGAGAGTCCCTGTCTTGAACAACCTTTTGGATTGAGGAACGTCTGAGGTATGGGAAAAAGATGCTGAGAAGTTCTGGAATGGCCTGGTTGCTTGACAGCATTGATCTAGGGGTTGAGATCTCCTTAAATGTTCCACTTTCCAACTCTGCACTGACCACAGTGGGGAGCTGGTGAGTCATTACCCTGGAGCATATAGGAGACTATTAGTCAATCCATTCTTTCATTAGGATTTCTGTCCTCATTGCCTTCCTTGGTTACCAAGAGGCACTACCCAGGGATTGCTCTACTGGGGGCCAGGAAACACTGCCCTGAATGTATTTATTTAAAAGCTTTCTCACCAGAAACCAGACCCTGGAGGGCCCTATTTCTCAGTGGTGAATCACCAAATGCTTCTGTTTACTGTTATCTCACGCCTGGCTCTGCATCCCTTCTCTTTTCAAAGTCAGTTTGCAAAGCTATCATTTAATACTTTGGTTTCAACTTTGTGATACTAATATTCAAGAAAGACTTACTTTCAGAACTGAATAGGCCCCCAAAGTATGTCAGTCTGATGTCCTGGGCTCCTTTTCTTTCTTCTTCTCTCAAAGGAATTTGCCCTGAAGCAGTTGTTTTTGTTTTTGTTGGGGGAGGGGGGGCTTTGTTTTGTTTTTATTTTTAAGGATTGAGTGACTAGTCAACTGGGAAGTTAAGTGGATGTTCCTGTACAAACCAGAAGAGAGTATTGACTGTCCAACTTCCTGAATTCAGGCCTCAAAGTATCTAGATAACCTTCACATGCCAGGGGAGAACTTTCTGGAACCCTCCCTTCATCCTGATTTCTTCCCCCACTTTTCCTCCATATACCACACACACACACACACACACACACACACACACCACATACACAGAAATATACCTTTTCTTTTTTTTTACACTCAAAGAAAGCTAAAAAAATGCTTCATCCTAGGTCACCATTTACAGTTTTAACTCCTTTTTCTCAAGTCCTTAAGTCTCAAGTCCATTAAACTAGAAAGGATTTTGATAACTGAGTTTCAATATAAATGGTTTCCTTCATAATCCTGTATGTTTTATTTTATTTTATGCAAAAAAGCAACAAACAGCAGGAGCCTGAGCAAAGTACCCTCATGATATTAAAAAAAAAAAGTTAAGAACCTCAGATCTAGATCATTCAGTCTGATCTCCTGAATGGAATTAACCAGTCTCCAGGACATTCTCTTTGCTTTCTCAAGGACTTTACTACCTGACTCAGAGTTTGTCTCTTCAACCCTAGCCCAACCTACATACACATACTTGGGTTCTTAAATATAGCATTGGTGTTCCCTCAAACAAACTGGTTTCTATGTTCATAAACCCCCTCAACTCCAACAACCTACAGCTTCATTCCACATCTAGGCTGGAGTTGGGGGTTGAGGGCTAAGATAAAATAGAAAGAACATTATCTATGGAGTCAGAGGTCCAGGGTTCAAATCCTGGTTCAGATGTTGCTACTTATGTGAATTCAGACAAACCAAAAACTTCCCTGGATCCCAATTTCCCATCTGCAAAGAGAGGGGGGTTGAACCAGATTACCTCTGTGGTCTCTTTCTCTTTTCTAGATATGAACCCATATTATAGGGACTAACATAGCTTAGTTCTCGTGCTTACCTATAACTGTGCTATTGCTGTAATACTGAACTCTGAAATACCCCTCTCTAATTATTCCTTTTCCTTAAACTCCTCCTTCTACCCAGAACTTCATAACCATATTGTCTCTTTCATACAATCTCCAGTCTTTTCTTTTATGCCTATTCTGCCAGTCTATTGCCCCTCATTTTCCTCTCTTAAAAATATTAAACCTTATAGTTAATCAACACACCTCTACCTTGTCCTCTATCCTTGATTCCCTTACTCCCTTGTTCTAATGTCATTCATGCTCTGACAATTTTTCAACCCTGGATAACTCCCAACATTTACTGACTCTACTTATGCTCTTGAGTGACATTTAGGCCCTGGAGAAAGTCATCCAAGGCTGAGGCTTGGCAGAGCAAAATTGGCATAAGGACAAAGGTCAAGGGATTCAAAAGAAGAGGAAACAAGACTATGATTTGTGGCTGGTAAGAAGTGGGAAAAAATTTGTCCCAGTCTTAAATTTTCTCCATCAAGCCCATCCTTTTCATTTGTATTGAATGGAGAAGATAAGCAAGGTTCAAAGTCATTTCCTCACCAACTTTCACTCATCTCCTCTTTTTGAGGAAGTAGATAACAGGTAATAATAGTCTCCTTAGCCAGGAGGAATTTAAAAATTAAACAACCATGAATTAAAATTATTTTCTAACAATAAGTCAGATATAAGTTGAATTGAGTCAGTGAACAGTAAAAAAGAAGGGAGTTAAAATGAAGAAGATATAATATTTGCCTAGGTATCTATTGATCTCTGTGAAGAACATGGCAAAGGGAAAGATCTTCATAGTTATTAGCTGAGGAGGTTGACTGAGGAGAGCTGTAGCCCTCTTTTACCAGGAAGAGGCTTATTAACTACAGTCTCCCCAGTGGAGAGTGAACATAAAATCATAATAACTTTAGTGAAGTAACTTCAGCAGAAGGTTAAAAAATACTATAACCCTCCTTTAAAGTGAAGTACCTTATTCATGGAACAGCAAGGAGGTCAGTGTCATTATAACAAGGAGAATGAGATAGCTTTTTCCACCTTCAGTACTGTTACAAAGACAGAAACATTTGAGGATAAGAGCCAAGACATCTTCTTCCCTAGAAAACAAAAATCAGAAGATGTCTCATCACCTCCACAGAATGGAAGAATTTTACTCTCCCTCGTCATCATTCTTTATTATGTTTTCTCTTCCTGGCCCATGAATTGCAAACTTCATGAGAACAAGTTCTGTGTCTCTAATGTCTAGGAAATACCATGTATCCAAATGGTACTTAATAAATACAGCTTCATCACCCAACTTTTCTGGAGAGCAATTTGGAATTATGCCCAAAGGGCAACAAAAAGGTGCATATCCTTTGATCCAGCAATACCACTACTGAGTCTATACCTGAAGAAATGATGTAAAAGGGTAAAACCATCACTTGTACAAAAATATTCATAGCAGCCCTGTTTGTGGTGGCAAAGAATGGGAAATTAAGTGACTGTCCTTCAATTGAGGAATGGCTTAACAAACAGTGGTATATGTATATCATGGAAAACTTTTGTTCTATTAGAAACCAGGAGGGAAGGGAATTCAGGGAAGCCTGGAAGGATTTGCATGAACTGATACTAAGGAAGTTCAGCAGAACAAGAAGAACATTATACACCCTAACAGCAACATGGGAGTGATGATCAACCTTGATGGGCTTGTTCATTCCATCAGTGCAACAATCAGGCATAATTTTGGGCTCTCTGCTATGGAGAATACCATCTGTATCCAGAGAAAGAATTGTGGAGTTTGAACAAAGATCAAAGACTATTACCTTTAATTTAGGAAAAAAAACCTGTTATCTTATTCTGTAATTTTGCTATCTCTTATACTTTATTTTTCTTCCTTAAGAATATGATTTCTCTGGGCAGCTAGGTGGCGTAGTGGATAAAGCACCGGCCCTGGAGTCAGGAGTATCTGGGCTCAAATCCGGTCTCAGACACTTAATAATTACCTAGCTGTTCGGCCTTGGGCAAGCCACTTAACCCTGTTTGCCTTGCAAAAAACCTAAAAAAAAAAAAAAAAAATATGATTTCTGTCTTATCACATTCAACTTAGATCAATGTATACCATGGAAACAATGTAAAGACTAACAGACTGCCTTCTTGGGGGGGGGGGGGGGGGGGAGCAAGATTAGGGAAAAAAATTGTTAAACTCAAAATAAATAAAAGAAAAGGCTGTCCTTTAAAAATAAACAAATCAATAAATAAATAGATACAGGTTCAACCATGTCACCTCTCTATTCAATAAACTCTAGTGTCTTCCTATCACCTCCAAGATTTAGTATAAAATCCTCTGTTTTGTTCAAAGTCTTGCATAACCTAACTCCCCACTCTAAGGCTTACTTTTTGAGCTGTCATATCTTATCTTACCCCTCACCCTTTCTACTACCACATTCCTCCATCACATTCTCTTTGATAAAATGACACTGGCTCCCTTATTGCTCCATGAGCAAGATATTCCATCTCTCAGTCCATTTTTCTGTGACTGTCCCTCATGCCTGAAATGGTATCCCTCCTTATCTCTACCACTGGACTTCTCTGATTTTCTTCAAGTCCCAAATAAAATCCCATCTTCTACAGGAACATTTTTTGCTTCTTTTTATATTCTCAGTACAGAATAGTGCCTGGCACAGAATAAGCATATAATAATGCTTAGTGACCGATAGACTAAAATATGGGAAATCATGAAGTAATATAGTGTTAAATGAATGACTAAATGTTGAATGAATAAATAAACCTTTTTAAGTGTATGTAATACTTAGAGACATCAGAGATTCTTTCTTTCATGCTTTCTTTCTTTTTTGCAAGACAATTGTGATAAAGTTACTTGCCTAGAGTCACAGAGGATTATTTCAACAAGTACTTGCTAGGTATCCCTTCTACAAGATACCTAGTTAGTTTCTTGGGATAGGGTAGGGGCATGGCTTGGTCTATAAAGGATCCTGGAATTCTAGAATATTCACACAAAAGTAAGAGGATGGTATTTCTGCATCATATATCAAGCTACTAGATTCAGAATAAAAGATCTCTGGGGTCTCTGAGAACTATTTAATCTCTTTCTTCCCTCCTCTGCTTCCTGGAGCCAAAACTATACTTCCAGGGTATTTCTAAGGATCAATAATAATGATGGTGACCTCTGGTTGCTTCTGCACCTTCAGGGAGCTTAATCTGATCTTGCATTGAGCTCATTGTTCCTCTCTTTTTACATGTGTAGGGGACAGCTCCTCCCTTAGTGCTGCCTAAACAAGAAATAATCATGCTTCAAGTCCCCAGAACAATATCACCCTCCCTTTGGAAGGCAGCCCTGCCATTCTCTGATTTCTACTTAGAAATAGGGGTGATGGTGATGGAGGTGGGATTGGAGAAGGGGTCCAACTTGAACTTTTCCCTTTTGATCTAAGAGGCTCTTTGTTGCTGTCTCTCTGTGTAAGGATTGGGGCAGATCCAGAGAAATGAGTAATATACAATGCTATGGAAACAATTGTAATCTGAAAGGTAGTGGATTATGGCTCCAGGTATGGAGTAATGAGGATGAAGAACCCAAGCTGGCAAACCCTGACAAGAGAAGCTGACAAGTCACTTAGGCTCCAAGTTTAGAGCCACGTGTCAGTACTAAAGACAGCAGAGACAGGTGTTGTCAATTGTGAAGTGTCAATGTCACAGGGGAGGACATATTTTCTTTGAAAACAAGCCCAACAACCACCTCACCATATAGTTTGTGAACCTGAAATTCAGCATTGAGTTGTGCAGAGGAGGAGGAAACCTGAAGAAGAAAAGAGGGGAAAAGGGGGAAATAGCCAAGAGGGATGCCCAACAACTGGTCTCATTGTTGCTGGGAAGATAGGAATAGAACAAGTGAAGGGGTAAAGGAAAAGTAGAATCCTGGTAACAGAGGACCTGGACCCAGTGAAGCTAACTCAGACTTTATAAATAGGTCAGAGGTAAGAAAGGTTTAGGATGATCCCATCATCACTGTTTATTCAGTCTGACAAAGTGGGAGGAAAATAACAGTTGATGTACATCAACAGAATGATGTTTATGATGGTGGTCATAGCAACTCACATACATATGTTGTCAGGGGTTCTTAACCATGATCTTTTTGAAAATAAATGGGTAATAATATTTCAGTATTATTGGGTTCCTTTATAATTTCATGGATTTTATTTTATGGATTTTAAACCAGTCTATAAAGAACTTTATCAGTTTGGAAAGTTCATAATAATGAAAAAGCAGATAGGCAGGTAGTACTGATAGCAACAGCAGCAGCAGCAGTAGTTGTAATAGCAATAATAATAATGATGATGGCAATAGCTAGTATTTATATAGATCAGGCAATTATTACAATTATTATCTCATTTAATCCTCACAACCACTCAGGGATGTAGGTGTTATTATTCCCATCTTATAATTGAGAAAACTGAGGTAAACAGAGGCTGAGTGACCCAAGGTCACTTAACTTCTAAAGGTTAAGAATTTCTTCTTTATAGTACAAAGTACCTTCAAGAATATTATTTCATTTGATCTTTATAATAACCCTGGGAGTGAGGCTTCTCACAGATGAGGCAAGTGTGGCTAATCAGAGAGAAGAGATGATTAGTCCAGGGTCACCATATCTAGTAGACAATGGAATTAAGACTCAAATTCAGCTTTTCTTCCCTTTAAGTCAATAGCCCTTAGGTTAATTCCAAGGCATCAATCAATTCATCCAGTATATATTGGGTACCTATGCCCAATAGAAGGTGATGCAGAGTAACCTAAGACTACTTTCAAGGATCTTACAATCTAGCAGGCAAATAAAACATAAATCAATAGAAAAGAATTAAGTCTGAGGAGGAAGGTGGTAGTTTAGTTCAGCAAAGAATTCAGGGTAGCTAGACTTAGGAAGAAATACTTGTGATCACATATGCCCTGCATTTGAAAAGCTTGAAAAATCTGATAACCAAATTAGATAGCGTGGTCAGGGGAGCTAAAAGTAGTTAAGATTATGGGCTAGCATCCCCCCCCCCCCCCCATTTACAAAGTTTACTGAACAAAGAGACCGAATGACTGAAAAGAACTTAAACAGTCAAAATGACTTCACCCTCCTCAGTCCTGTAGAGTCGAGGATACTTTAGCTATTTGACAAACTATAGAGAAAAAGAAGACAAACAACCCATGTCCCCATCTTTCAACTGGAGTCTTCCTTCTTCACTGCCCCCCCACCTGCCTTGCAACAGCAGGATGCAGTCCTGATAACCATATCTCTCCTGGTAGAAATAACCTTTGCCATGATTAATTATCAAGGAGAGAGAGAGAGAGAGAGAGAGAGAGAGAGAGAGAGAGAGAGAGAGCCAGCCATTTTGGTGACTCTGATAGTTGATGACATCTGTAAATGGCCTCCACTCCCATCCTACCCCACCCAATATAAATAGGGGGAGGTACATTCTCCTGGCTCTTCCTGACATAGCTAATGGATATTGTGGGGGGAGGCCACATAGCAAATAGGAATCTAATCTATCGTCTCGTACATCCAAATGGAAACAGCAGGATATCCACGGCTGAGCCTCAAGCTTCTGCTGGGGACATGTAGAATGAAAATGGAAACAGATTACAGTCACTCTGATATCCAAATAACAAATAGGTATCCCGGAGAGAAATTTGTTTTATTGATGTTGGGGGAAAGATCCACTAATTTCCTTGTCTGCTCAGGCCTGCCACTCTAATTGAGGAAGGTGCTAGCTAAAAGCCAAAGGAGAAATAAAATAAGAGGAAGCACTTGGCAATTTGCAGGAGCCTATCTATGTGCACCCTCCCCTCACCCTTCTTACCCCCCTCCCCACTGTCACACAAACATACAACCCCCCACGTGCACACCCATCCACTGCTTTCTGAAATGAACTTACTGAATGACAACCCAAAGTACAGATTGAAGCTGAGCATTGATTCTGAGCAGTTCATTTTGGCAGTGGGGAGGAGGGGGTTGACAGATGTGCCTCTGAGGCTCTGAGGCAGACAAATCACACTAGAAGAATCTGCTGATGGGACTCCAGCCCAGGGCCTGGGAAACATCAGGTTTCTCTAAGTAAGAGTGAAGGCTCCATCTGGAAACCCTACAGAAGAGGATTACAAAGGCCTAAAGACCTAGGGAGTACTAGCACCTACAGCTACCTCAACCCCAATTCAGATAAAACTTCAATTCTGGGATCATAGTAAAAAGAGCACTGGATATGAAATCATCAGACCTAGGTTTGAATCTTGCCTTTGACGCCTGTGACTTGTAGGACTTGGGACAGTTCACTTAATTCCTAGGAGAATCAGTTTCCATGGCTATAATTTTGATTGGAAGATCTCAAAAGTACCTTCTATGATCCTAGGGAAGAAGGAAAGGGGACAAAATGTAATGAAACTCAGAAGAAATGTGGAGCAGCAGGGAATAAAAGGAAGGGAAGGGAAGGAAGAGAGAGAGAGAGAGGAGGAGGAGGAAGAAAATGAAGAAGGAAAGAAGAGGGGAGGGAGAGAGCAGAGGAAAGAAAAATAAAGGAAGGAAATGAAGAAAGGAAAGACAAAGGGAGTGAGAAAGAAAGTGTGTGTGTGTGTGTGTGTGTGTGTGTGTGTGTAACAGAGACAGAGAGAGAGACAGTTAAGCTCACAGTGATGTTACAGTACACTGACTATTTTATAGAAAAGGAGGTCTACAATAGATGTCTGAAGACAGTAGGGAGGAGAGGAGATTTTCGTGATACTATAAATATATTTTATAGTCTTTGGGTTTTCTTTATGACTAACCCAATAAATAATTTACTGGTCAGTAAAAGATCAAAGGAGCTGTCAAAATCGCAGCCTGGAGCAGTCGAACCTCCACTGATCATGTCTGCCAGCTTACCTCCAAGGGATGAAGTATTATTCTATGTCCTCCCAAATGGCCCAGAGCTCTATATTTGGGGAAGAATGAGGCAAAAAGATATAGGGGGTAGGATGGGCCTAGGATTCAGACTTCCTTCTAGGTAAAGTATAGATTTACCTAGAAGCCCCTGGGACAATCACCCAAAGGAAAGAAATTGGCAGTCCAGGAAGCAGGATGGAGTCAGAACAGGCCAGTAACTAGCTGAACAACTGAAACTTTGACTCCAAGTGCAAAATTTTAAAAATCACTAACATTCCTTCTACTGAGTACCACATTGTATTAGATGTTAAGGATCCAGCATATCTAATATACAATGTTACTGAAAAAAAGGACCAAAGTGAATCCCTATCCTTGAGAAGTATACAGTCTAGCCAGGAGATAGGTATGTACAAACCAGATACATGAAGATTTGAGAAAAAACTAATAGGAAATCCTGAAAAGTTTCATGTAGAAAGTATAATTTGAGCTGAGTCTGGAGGAAATCTAAGGATTCCAAGAAACAGTGATGAGGAAGAAAGGTATTCCAACATGGGGGATAGTTAGTATTAAACCTTAGAAAAAAGATATGAAAAATTATGTATGAAGAACACTAAGGTCATTTTACCGAGACTGTAAGGTGAATAATGTGTAATGTCTGGAAAGGCAAGTTGGAGCCAGGTCATGTTTGATCCTAGAGGTAATAGGGAGCCATTGAAGTTTATTGAATAGAATATGATACGTTCAGTACCTGTGCTTCAGGTCTAGCAGTTCTGTAGAGAAAGGATTGAAGTGGGGAATGACTTGAGTCAAGAAATAGTCCAAATGAGAGATAATGAAAGCTGTGTAAAAGAAGAGAGAGGGCATTGATTCAAAGGATAAGATGAAGTAGAAACAAAATTTGACAACTGGTTAGATATGTGGGTAAATGAGGGTGAGGAACTGAGGGTGGAACTGAACTGGTGAACTTGGGTACCTGGAAGATGGTGCTGCTGGCCAAAGAAATAGGGGGAAAACACCAGCTTCATTTTTGTATAGAGGATGATTACTTGTCTTAATGTCAGAAAATCTTGACTTCATACCCTGCCCTAGGCACATCCTAGTTATGTGACCCTGAATAAGTTACTTAACCTCTCTAAACCTTGAATTTCCTTACATCAAATGGGATAATTGAATCCACTTAACTCACATGGTTACTGTGAGGTTCAGGTGATATGCTACTACATATGTAAATCATTACAAATCTTCAAGTGATTTACAAGTAATAGCTTTTGTTACTGTCAATATATATTCCTTGCCCCCAAAGAAATATTACTTTTTCAAGACAACAATTCTGGCTAAAATAAAACCTGTGTGCCTAGGGCCCAGGAAGATGATTTGGTGGTCTCTGGGCTGGTAAACATCTGTGGATACCTGCAAGGCCCAATTAGCTTTTTTCATCCATTTAGCTTTATTTCATTTGGGAATGTCACACATAGCTGCAAAATTTCAAGAGACCATCAGCACCTTCCTGGCCACAAAAGTTTCCCCAAATTTCCTTTGCAATTGACTGATAAAAGAGACATATTCAAAGGCATATACTAACTTATTTCATCTCCTCTCTTCCCCTTCCCCTCTCCTACTCCACCCCCATCCTATTCCTAATGGAAGCCCAATGCTAAATGGATTGGTTGCGGGTGGACGGTTGTAGATCAGCAATATGCTATCTTCATAAGTGGCTTCCCCAGGCAGGGGTAAGAGGCATCTGCCGAGGTGCCAGCATGGATGTCAGACCGTAAATGAGATATCCAACGGCTTCATTCATTACAGTGACTCAATTCAATGCTTCATATTCAAAGTGTAGCCTGGGGTTTGAGGGGAAGGAGGGAGGAAAAGAGGAGCAGGTCACAGAGGAGGGCCTCCCTCTGCCTATAGTCAACCTTCCCTGCCAAGCAGCAAAGAGAACCAGGAACATGCCACTGGATAACCCTCTAGAGCCCTGAGGGTTGAGCTTTATTGGAAAATGGGAACCAAGGTAAGAAACAGCAGATCTACTAACTGGTCTCTTTACCTCTAAAGGAGAAGATAAATCAAGATGTACACTCATCTTTCCTATACCCAGAGTTCTGTTGTGACCTCAATTTGGGGACATAAACCACAGACCAGCACAGAACAGTTATAGAAATACAGAAATTTATTATTTCACTTGGACATGTATATTGTCGGGCACAAAGTGCTGAATCTGGACTTTGAGAGCTGGAGTTCAAGTCCTGGTTCTACTAAGTGACTAAATTCTACCCCTTACTTCTCTAGGTCATGAGAGATGAGAACTGATGAATGAATGAGATGGCCTTTACTGTTGGACCCAACTCCTACTCCTTAGACTCTGGAGGAGACAGTGGGATGGATGACTTTGCCTAGCTTTGCATTCCTGAAATCCAATTCAGGTGCATGTCAAGACAGCACCCTCGTTATGTCATTAGTCTTCAAGAACAAAGGACTAACAACAACAACAACAACTCTGTGATGCCGTGAACTTCCTTTTATCTTCTCTTTTTTTGAAAGAAAAGACACATTAAACATTAAACCACTGTCTGTAAACACTAAAATACTGTCTAAATGCCAGTTCTATTATCACAATTGTAGTCTTCATCATCATCTAAAGTCAACGTGGTAGTTCAATGCTTCACTCATAAATACTTATTGAGCAGCTATAAACAAAGCCAGTACTGGATAAGAAGAAGCAGTTGGGGGTGGGGATTAGCTATGGTTAGCAACATTTTAAATCAGTAGTTATAATAGAGTAGAAAATGATGAGTTCATAAGATATTTGGTTTTGAGATCCCATTCATGCCCTAATTGTTTTGTGACTTCCTCTGACATATGAGCATCCCTCCTGGGAGGAAAAGGATTCTCCTTTGCTAGTGAACCCTTGCCAGTTCTACAAGTGGACTCACAATCCCCTACTTCCCAGTGTAGGTGAAGCTGTCTAGAGGTTAAGTCATTCTCCAGTTACTCAATTTATGTCTGAGGAAAGACCTGTGGCCAATCAGAGACATCAAAGAAAACAATCCATTACTGAGTTCGGGTGCTGAGAATAGCATGTAAAACAAAGAGAGTCAGTTCAATGCAAAGCTTTATTGCAAGAAATGGGAAAGAGGGGTAAGAGGAGGGAGAGAAGAAGGGAGATCCACATGCACACTAGCAGAGAGTATAACTCATCCAACAGTAGTCCTGCATTGGAGAGCTTGACAGATCCATTGATCAGGAAGGGGGGAAAGATCCAGTCAGAAGGCATGCTCCTGCTGGAGGGGAGCCTGGATTCCAAAGTGCTGTTCTGAGAGTGGGGTTCTTACATTCTGATTTTGGGTGGCCACCCTAGAACTGGGTAAATTACATATCAAGGGTCAGGGCAAAATATAATTGAGGGGAAGGTTGTTTTCAGGAACTAAAAATAAGCTACTGGAAGACAAAATATTATTTGGGACACATTTATATTAACCTTAAAAATATTATTGTTGGTATTTTTCCATTGTCAGTTCTTATAGAAAGAACATACTATAAGCTCCCTTAAAGGGAGACTATCATGGTAATCTCAAAATCAATCTGAAAGCAAGCTAGAAGCGTCCATAGAGATTATCCCCTTACTGTACAAGACAGAAAGTGGCAGAGAGAGGATTAGGAACCCAGATTTTCTAATTCCAAATCCAGTACTCTTTCCACTATACCACTGTATTCTTCTTGGCAAAGAGACTGGAGTGATTTGCCATTTCATTCTCAGAGCTAATTGACTTGCCTAGGGTCATACAGCTAATAAATATTTATCTGAAGTCACATTTGAACTCAGGAAAATGAGTCTTCTGACTTCTAGTCTGGCACTTTATTCACTATGCCATTTAATTATCATTTTGGATAGTTCTAACCTAACTATTCTTTTTGGATAGTTTTTAATAATTTAAGAAGTTTTTCCCTATCCATGCATCTTTGTAATATCTACCCCATTTGCTCCATTTCTCCTTTCTCATGCCAGATAGAACAAGGGTTATCCTTCTTTCACTTGAGTTGGAAAATAGTTATCCTGTTCCCCTAAGAATTCTCTATGCTAATCTTTCCTACTGCCTTCGATTAATCCCCGTGAGGCACAGTCTTTTTCATTTTTTTGGTGGGGGGAGGACCTAGGGAGACAATCAGGTTTAAGTGACTTGCCCTGAGTTACATAGCTACTAAGTGACTGAGGCTGCAATTGAACTCAGGTCCTCCTGACCCTAGGACCCATGCTCTATTTTAGCTGCCCCATATGGCATAATCCTGAGATCCTTCATCATTCTGATACTTTAATTGAGAAATTTTAGCTTGTTAATGTCATTCCTAAAATGTGGTGTCCAGAATACGGCTGCAAGGTCTCCCAGATACTATCTGACCAGGGTTGAATACAACAGTGTTACTATCTTCTGTGTGCTAGCCTCAGCTGATTACATTCATTGTTGACTCATACTGAGCTTGTAGACCATTAAAGCCCCCAGATCTTTTTCACAGGAAATGTTGCCTAGCCATACTATCCCTATCTTGTACTTAAGTTGAATTTTTTAACCTAAGTATAGAATTTTACATAAATCCCTATCAAATTCATTTTATTGGATATAGACTATCATAATAATCCATGGATTTTCTTTTAATCCTAACTCTGTCTTTCTATATTATTTATCCAACCCAGCTTTGTGTCATCTAAAAATTTTATAAATAAGTCATTTTACTGATGGAGAAACTGAGGCCCAGTGAGTAGCAATAGAGACAATGCCAGAATTCAGGTCCCCTTACCATCAGACCAGGAGTGTTCTTTCCATACTGATGAAGTATTTTAGAATTTAACACTAGTAGGGAATGGGGAGCAATAAAAGGAAAGCTGTGGAGTGAAATGCTTTAGCAGTAATAATTGAGCAATATGGCTCAGTGAGAAAGGGAGGGTTGGCTATTATCCCTTTCAGTAGGAATCAATTAGCATTCAGGCAGAGGGCTTGAAACAAAACAAACCACAGAGGTATTTATTAGAGACGCTAAAACTGTATGTGTTGGGGGAGGGGGGCCGGAGAGGTTAGGTTTCTGGAGGAGGTAGGAGAAGGAGGAGGAAAAACTTTTAAGACAAAGCAGTACTGGTTTATTGCTTGATTGAAAAGTGGAGGGGATGGAGCTTTGAAACACACACACACACACACACACACACACACACACCCAGAGTTTACAGAAGGCACTGGTGATTCAATCCAAAAAAACTTGACTTAAAATAATACACTTAGCTTACTTAGAGGGGACATCTCCAACTTCCTATTTTGCCAAGCAGAGAGAAATATAAGAGGTTGCACCCAGAAGAACAGCACTTTTGCTCAAGATCAGATCAGATCAGTTTGTATTTCTTACTAAAAAGTAGACATGGAGTCAAAAGACTGAGAAGTTTAAATTCAGCTATACCTTGACTACATTTGTCAAATAACTTTACATCTCTGAGACTCAGTTTCCTCATCTGTAAAATGGAAATAATTCTTATGTTTTCTACCTCACAGGGTAGTGGTGAGGATTAAATGAGATAACACATCATAGATGGAGACATAGACTTATTTAAAAAATAAAAACAGTATTTTAATGTGATTGATTTCCTATCCAATGCATTTAATTCTGTAAATTTAAAAACACTTCTGAAAAGGGGTCCTTGACAGGCAGAAAAATGTAAAAATATCTGATCTAAAGCTAAAAGGGCCCTTAGAGGTACTCTCATCAAACCACCTTGTTTAACAGATGAATAAACAGACCCAGAGAGCTAATAATGGATTTAAATTGGGAAGTGCTGCATGAATATGAGCTCTCATTGTTGCTGTATCATGGCTATATTTGCCTTCTTCCTCGAAGAAACACATCCATCACCCTTGAAAACAGGAACATCACTACAGAATCTCATACTCTAACAAAGAATTTCATTCTTAGAGTAACTCCCAAGTAGATAAAGTTTTGATGTTTGTTCACAAGTTGCTTTTTTCAAAACAACTCTATGAAGTAGGGAGAAGCTCTTTTGTGGAGGAAGAACCTAAGCACAAGAGAGAAAGGGTGAATCTTGCTCAAGATTCCTTCACTGATCATTCATTATCAGATTCAAAGTCCAGTCTTCTGGTGCCAAAAATGGCACACTTTCCAGTGCACATTCTTCTTATTTCCAGTTACCTTCTCCCTAAATATGGCAAACAATATTCTTTATTTTTGGTTTGGGGGGGGGTTTCTTTTAAAAGGGTTTTCTGTCTCAGACTAGAGAAATATATTTATACAAGAGTATATAACCCACAAACTAAAAGAAAAACTTACAAATTGAAAATAATATTGAATGCTATACCACCCACATTTACTCTTCTTAGCTCTCTTTTCCCTGTAATCTGTCTCCCCTTTTTTCAGTTCTTGACCTTCCACTCTAACTGGCTGACTTGCTTAAGAAGTCTATATGTGTTCTGGCTGGTAGCAACTTAACTTTTTGGACTCGGCATCATGAGTGGGAACCTAAGACTTGTGTTCTAGGAGAGGTGGGAACCTCTGTTTTCTCCCCTGTTTTCTCTTCATAGGATCTAGAAACTACAAGAAGTCAATTATCATAATTGAAAAGAGCATGGAGTAGGATGGGCTTTGTCTCATGAGCCAATATTTAGAGGGGTATACTTCCTCCCTCCCCAAAGAAGAGGCACTCTATCTCCCTCCAACCACCCAACCACCCAACTCCAACCCATTTTCTGGGATTCCATCATACCCCTTCCATCAGAATTCCATTGTATTTCCTTCCTGGAAACTCAAGGACAAGATTGGTTGGAGGGGGAATAAGGCAAGAGGATACTGAAAACTTAAGTTGGTGCCAGGTGACAGAGGACCTTGATAGGCCTGTAGAGTAAGAGTTCAACTTCAAAGGAGATTCAGTCTGACTTTGAAATGTGAGGAAAGTGAGACCTAGAGAGGTTAAGGGATATTTCCAAGATCACAAACAGTAAGTGATAGAGTCAGGATTCCAATCTAGGTCCACTGACTCCAAAATCTAGTCTTCTGGTTCAGTACACTATCTCCTTGAATAGAAAGAAGCCTGATGAGTTTGAATTATAGGCTCTTTGAGTTAATGGTGAGCCTCTGAAGACTTTTGAGCAAGATAGCACGTTTAAAGGGGCATTTTCTTATGCACAATAATGTCCTTCCTGGTTGGTATCATATCATGTTCTAGTAGGCAGAATGCCAAGCTGATTTCTCTATCTTCTATTATTTCCTATGAGCAGAACTATCTTTTACCAGATCCTTTCTGTGCTACCAACCTAAATCAACTTTGCCAAGCTATTCTCTTCTTTGTTAGCTCCTTTCTAGATTAACAGACTTAATCCTCTTCCCTTCTCCACCCCACCTCCCCTAAATTGACTGATCTGCTTTCATCTTCTCTTCTTTGTCCCCACCTTTTCTTCTTTTTCACACTTCACCTTTCCTTGAATTCTTTTTGTCTTTCTCTTGTTCCAGTTCCACAATTCTGTCAATACAAAGCTATTGGTTCCACACATGCTACTTTGGGGACTGTCTCTGACCATGTTCAATCTGCCATTCACAAAACCAGCATGTCATGTGATAGATTTGGAGTCAAATGACCTAAACTGCCACTTATTGGCCATGGGACCATGATCAAGTCATTTTTCTTTCTAAACTTCAGTTTCCCTTCTCTTTAAAAATGGAGACAATAATGTTTCCATTCCCTAGTTCATTTTTCTACTGTAAAATGTCTTGTAAACTCTAAAGTATTTTATAACTAATGAGCAGGTTTAGTGGAAAGAACATGAGATCTGGAAGCAAAGACCTTTCTACTTCACCACTTAATATATGTGTAATCTTGGAAACAATAAACAACAACAACAACTTACATTTACATATCACTTTTAGATTTACAAATCACTTTACCAATATTATTTCATTAGATTCCCACAACAACTCAGAAAGGGTGGTATTATTATCTTTATTTGACAGAAGGAGGAACAGGTTAAGAAAGCCTCAGTTTGAACAGGGTTTTCCTAATTCTAAATTCATCAACCATATTGCACCAACTAACTTCCTCAAGTCACCTCACCTCTCTGGGTGTCTATTTCCCTATATGTAAAATAAAACAATTGGGTGAAATGACCTCTAAAGTCTTTTCTCAGTCTAAATATATGATCTTATGACCTCTCTGGATCTCAGTTTTCTTGAAATCAAAACAGTTCCACTCCTTATCTCATTAGCTACCTAGCTGTGGTCTGATCATATATCTTCAGTGATTCTCAGTTTTTTATCTCCATAACTATCATAATTAATGTTATTAAAATTAATATATTAATTACTAATTAAATGTATTGATATGTTGATATTAATATTAATGTTATTATAATGGCATTATTTTGAGAATCCAATAATGAAATCTTGTGAACCTTAAAGCACCATATATAGATCATCTATTATCATCATCATCATCATGCTTATACAAAATTCTCCTATGATGTCTTATCATGGTAAAGAGGTGATTCTGGGTTCTCAAACCAAATACAAATGAAATATATACTCTGGTAGTTTCTAGAGTGCCTGAAAGGTTTTGAGGAAGGTCTCAGCAATAAACCAAGTCTGTTTGCTGAGGATCTACCCAGCAAAAAGCAGAGAGAGTCATCACTAGCATGTTGGCCACTTGCTGATGATCTCTTTGACCATGGAAATCCACCAAACAGAGAAAACTACAAACCAACTCTCAGTTCTGAGCTGTTCCTCTTTTGCTTCTACAATGATGATGGCAGAGTAATAGAAAACAGTGAGTGGGGCCTATGAGAATTTTAGATCAACCATACATTTTAATTTGGCAATTAAATGTCTACAGGGACATTCTGGGAAGATGCTAGAGTAGATCTGAAATGTTCAGGTTCTCCAGATTTCCTCCACAAAGAAGGATTCAGAGAAGCAAAAATCAGGGTTAAAGCAATTGTCCTCCTAAAATAACTTAAGAGGACCTCAGAACTTTAAAATGAGATTATTGTGCAATGATCAACAAGCAGACATTCTTCTGTGGGGAGGAAGGATTCAATGATAAATGTTCTCACAATAAATGAAACAAGAAGAAAGAATAGAGTTGCACTTCCTTGGAAAGTCAAATAAAGCAAATGGAAAACTGATTTTACTAGATACCCAAATACAACAAAAAACATAATCTTACAGGATATGTGTCATTTCATGTTGTAGGATTTGCAAAAAAAAAAACTATCATAAAAGTAATTGCTGTATACACACAAACATCTGTTGCAAAAGATGAAGGATTAGAGGAGACTCTATGAGACCTTCACTTCCCCTCCAAATTGACTCAACATAATCTATGATACTTAAATAGGTGGGAATAGGTGAGAGAGAGAGAGAGATTATAAGACATGGAAGAGGGAGCAGACTTGTACACTACAGAATAAAGGAATTAGTAGGTGTTGGTCAGGACAAATACCTAATCACATTAAAAATGAAATTAATTTTAACTGACATAAAACAAGTTGTTGTTAATATGGCAACCATTCCTGAATCAGTTGTTTTGTACACTTAGATAACTGACTTGTTAAAACAAAGAACAAAATTAGTATGAAGCTAGAAGAAGGGAAAATATAGCATGCAATTGAAATAATGCAATCCTGATGTGAAACAAGTTATTGATGTTGAAAAATGTGTAATGGACCTAAGAAAAAGCAATAACACTGATTATAATAATTTCATATGGAAGTTTAATTGATGTAAATTGCCATAACAAAGAGATCAAAAAAAAAAAAACCTAAACTAAAATGAGCCTATTCAGCAAACATTTGACTTCTTTGCCAAGTGGAGAGAGATGGAGCCAAAGGCAATATTGTTATAGAATATAAACTTGTTTATAAAATCTTACAAAGAAGGATGATGACAGATTATGAGTGGTGGAGCATAAAACCAATTTAAAGAAAACTTGTCAAGAGGTCCAACTAAATAGTCATTTAGTGATGAAAATGGAAGAGCAGCAGAAAAGAAAAAAATGGAAAGGATCTGCAAAGATTTTTATAGCAAACTGATTTCCCCAAGGACAGGTGAGTGACCACCCTTGGATTACAATATCATAATGCTAGATATACTTATAAAGGATATAGAAGTGGCACTAAATATAACAAAGATGGATAAAGTAACCTAATTAGGCCAAAGATGCAAGAAATTCTCTTCTGAAAGCCAGACAGTTGTGTGCTGGGATTTCTAATGTAGGGGAAGATACTTAGAGTGGGAGGGAAAATATTTCAAACCTTATCCAAAAAAGTGAATAAAAGAAGAATAATACCCCACCCTCTATAAGGCTATTTTCTCATCCATATAAAATGTTTATGAGAGTCATCTATATATAGATCAATGATAGTACAGCAAAAACTAGGCAGGCAAGCAATATTTCATATTATAGAATAAACCTTTACCATCAAACAATTGAAAGGTAGCAAGATTCAACAGCACTTATTATTTGTAAATTATTTTTAAGATATATTTGATTTAGCAGATCAAGGGTCTCTTCCAATTAAGTATCCCCTATCCATATATCTGAATCATTCAAGAGCTTTTGAAGAAAAGTGATAATTTTTGTATAACTATAATGTGATCATAAACATTATTTGAGACATCAAACAAAAAGTAGAATGTCTGCTAAACATGTTTGCCAGTGTAAAGTAGAAAGTAAAGCTCAAATTGAGATCTTCCAGATGAATTTGTATGTAGATAACTTTGTAGCAAGCCCCAGAATGCTGCAGACTCCTGGAAGATATCCATGATCTCTCAAAAGATTTCGGTTTAATCCTTCATAGAGAGGAAAAATCAATTGGGTAAAGAATGGACAGCAACATCCAGAACTTATACATCAGTATATAATGTGTTCAAATGTGTGTATGTGTGTGTACACACACACATGTATATATATATATATATATATATATATATATATATATATATATGACAAACAATACAAATAGATGATGAGAACTAAATAGGAGAAGGAAAGTAGACTGGACTGACTTCAGGAGATTTCAAGGCTCCTTTGTTGACCTTAGAGCTAATTCTTCTGGTTTTATATGGCTAGAGTATATGGAATACAAGTTTCCAAAGAATTAAAAATGAGTATTAAAATAGAGTTGTAATACAGAAATAAGTGGGGTGCAACATATAACAAGGAAAAAGGGCTGAAATAAAGGATGGCATCAAAGAAATGTATGATAGAAAAAGAAGGAAATTTGATCAGAGAGTGAAGGTAAAGGATGAACAGCCATAGTTACTCATTGTTATTCTCATATCAGGAAAAATACTAGAAGACTTCTATCTAGCCCTGAAGTTGAACTTGGAAGGCGACAAGGAGAAGAATCATACAAGATGGACAAAAGTAAATAGATTAAAATCAATATCATGGAAGGAAACTTCCAAATTAATAAGATTTCAGATACATTTGAGTATTTTTTTTAACTAAAGCTGTTATTTCATGAGGGTTCAGATCTCCCAGTGAGGAACTCATTCTGCAAATACAGATAGGCACCTGAGCTTCCATTTATAGCTTTAGATAGTTGTCCAGGTCACTGAGAAGTTAAATGACTTGCCTGGAGTCAATCAATCTGAGATAAGACTTGAACCCAGATCTTTCTGACCACAGAGTTGACTTTCTATCCACTATACTTCACCTTTAAACATTATTTTTAATAATAATAAATTTATCATTTTATAATAAACTTCTATCTGTGTATTATGTGTTATTTACACATATAAATATGTTATTTATTTGAGGGTAATATTTATTTGGGGAAGGGGACTATGTATAAGAAGGAACCTAGCTAATCAGTCAATGAAAGTATAAAGAAAGAGAATGAAACCAGCCTGAAGTGGATGATTTCTGTGTTATCTCTTCCCCAGCCATTTCAATTAAAGCAAGTCTTCTGTCATCTGCTTCCATAATCAAAGCAATTGTTATTTCTCCTAACTCACCCTGAGGACATTAATTAACTTTCAAACCCCATATCAGCAGCATGCTCTAGTCATACCTGATGCTAGGTTTCTAGCATTATTGCCTCTTTTCCTTAGCCAGAAGATTCATGGGGTAGCCCCAAAGTCTACTTTATTAATCTAATTGGGGTGACTTTAGTTTCTTAGGACAACACAGTTCTTTACTGTAGAATTCCAGTTCAGACATCATATGCTGAGTCCCTTTCTGGACTCCCTCAACCTTTCCCCAGGTGAGTGTTGAAGGGGGAAGAGACAAGGATGGCAAGCATGACAAGTTCTCCAAGATCCCCAAGTACTCCAAGGTCTCCAAGGTCTCCATTTATTTACCAAAACACCAGTACTTAAATACCTCCCCAGTCTCTAATCCACTCCCACTCCTGTGGCACCTAGCAAAATAAGGTTCTTGTGCTCAAGGACACCAGGTGATGATAGTTTACAGTGCTCCCTCACACAACAGTTCCTAACATTTTACTATTCTCTTGGAGTTCCAGGTTCCTTTGACCTTCAAAAGCCACTTTCTCTTTGACCTAGACTCTGGTTGTCTGAATGTTGGCATCAGAAAAAGTCTGATTTTTACATTTTACAAAGGGAAAAAAAATGAAGTCCAAAGATGAAGTTGATTAGAATTAGACATTAGCCCTGACCTCAGATCTCCTGACTTCCATTCCCATGATAATGATTTAGAACAAGAAGGAATATAGAAGTCATCTATCTAATCCAAACTCCTAGTTTTATGTGTAAGGGTGAAGTCAAATCTACCACCTCCATTTTAGCCTTGATACCTTAGCCAGATGAAAGCTTGGCTCAATCATTTGATCATAGGCTTTAGACTAATTAAGTCATTTGGAACTGAAATGACTCATTGCATAAAACAAGAATTGTTGGATAGGTTGAGAAAATTGGCCATGCCCCTGAGCTTATTTCCAATTAAAATTGGATTCAACTTCGAGCATATGTCTGGAATGAACCATATGAAGCAGAAGGATTTAGTTTTGTTTGAGGAGGACCTTGCAAGCTCCAAAGGGTCCTGAGTAGGGTGGACTTCATATCATCCCATTGGAGTTATTTGTATCATTAAATGAACTGACAGGCAATTTTTGCATTAGGAACCAAGAGCTTAGGAGATGTATTTCACCAAATTTAGGAAGAATTCTAGAGTACTTCTGTGAATGAGGGAAAAGGCTACAAGGAGTTACTCCTATTGCCCAATTCACTCTCTAAGCTTGAACCCACTTTCCCTTGGGCTCTGTATGTACTTTTCAAAAAAGGTATCACAGACTTGGGGGGAGGGGAGGACATGGTGGATGTTTGATACCCTATGTGTTTACTGAACCATCTTCATAAAGAAATACTATTTTCTAAAAAGTTACCTAAAGCTGACTGACTAAATGATTCTCAACTGATAACAGGGGAAGCACAATGATGGATATTGAAGAATATCACTTCTTCATGAATACCCCTAAAACTAGGAGTAAGAGAATTGAGAATCCAAATTATCTATGTGAGTGGGAATTGGAAACTTCAGAGTTTACATGACTTAAGTACCAGTGAATAAACTAAGATTCAGAAAGATTAAGTGATTTAAGGCCACAGTTTGAAAATAACAAGAGGTGGGATTTAAACCATATCTTCTCACTATAAATCCAGTGATCTTTCTTTTATACCACACTGCCTCTCTGGGATCATCTCCTAGTGAGTCCTCAGCAACATAGACTTCTTGAGAACAACAGAAACTGTTCTATTACATAGGTAGTAAAGACGTGATACAGTGTGAACACAGGTGTCAAACATATCACCTATGGCTCAAAATGCTCCTAGGTGTGCAGGAACCATGTTAAATGTAACAAAATAAATAAAAATACAATAGAACAAAGATCATGCTAACATGTGATTTCCTTTGTCAATATATATAGGACACAGGGATACCTAGATATGATTTGGTGGTCCCCATTTCTATTTGAGTCTGAGATTACTGATATGGTAGCCTTGAAATCAAGGAACCTATGTTTAAATTACACCTGTGTTATCTTAGAAGTAGTAGTAGTTGTTAAGCATCACTCATCTCTCTGAATCTCAGTTTACAAAGCACAATGCATTGGCACATTGAAATCCCAGAAATTAATAAATATTCATTGATTGGATGACATAAAAATAAGGGCTTTGTGCTAGATGATGTCTAACATCATTTTAGCTCAAATCTATGATTACTAAAAGAGGATACCTACTATTACGCAGAATCCAGCTTTGCTTCACTTAGAAGAGAAAGCCTCTTCATAGCTCACCTTTTCTCTTTTTGCCAAACACCTGTCCCCTACTGAAAAATCTGTGTTTGAATTTTAGGTCCATATGATTGTTCTTTCATATTCAAGCTAAGTTTAGCTTCTCCAGGGACCTTGAAAAAAATTATCTTCTGCCCCTGACCTCTTATCCTCAAACAGACCAAGCTCTGGTCTGAACCCTCCAAAAGCATTGTTGCAGGTCTCCCTTAACTCTCAGTTTCTACAAAATTATATTGATATTTCTCTATTTTCTGTCTCCCAATCAAACTCTTTTGGTTTTTTCTTCTGTTTTTTTTTTCATTTAGTTCCCAGAGCCAACAAGTCAGAATAGTGCCTCTTCTTTCTCATTAAATAACAATTAATTATCAAAATTTTAGTATCTCAAAACGTAGCATCAAATTTTCAGGGGGCAAATGTATGCAGAAACATTACCAAAGTTTGAAAAGAATAGAAAGGGGAGGTACAACAGAAAGATGTATTACCTTAGTATCATCTGCTATTTTCATTAAGTGGTTATTCTTGCTAACTTAGTAGCCTCTAAATTTTAGTCCATGAGATGGTCATCTTACCTTACTTATAAGTGTATAGCAAATTTATACAGTTACTGTCTGGAGTTGGTCAAGGTGCTCGCTTCAGCAGCACATATACTAAAATTGGAACGACACAGAGAAGATTAGCATGACCCCTGAGCGAGGATGACATGCAAATTCATGAAGTGGAGTTGTTCAAGACACACATGTGCAGATGTCTTGAATTCAGAGAGACAGACTTCCATGGTCACAATTATCACAAGTCATATTTGTGCCTTGAAAGAAAAATGATTGATACACCATAGTCCTTGGGATTTCATAGCACAGAAAGCTGAGGTCCTCAACCCTTTGGTAAGCTTAAATCATGCCTTTATGACTATTTGCCTATGTATGTGTCTTGAGTAATCCTCAAAGATTTGTAATTGTGACAGTCTAAGAAAATTACAGGTGACTAGAAGCAATTTAATGATAATAAAAATAAAATAAAAACAGTAAACAGAGCAGCGGCTGCCTCTAATTTCCCAGCATCTTTATCATCTAAATGCCTCCTGTTCTTTTCCCCACTGACGATTAATGAATCTGCAGTTGGTATGATAGAAAGTCTTCACCTTCTTTTTAAAAATTCCAAGGGTTATTTGGACTCCTGGGAAAGTTCTCATCCTGCAGACAAAGATTTCCTCCAGGCAGTCCCCATATACTTTAAATTTAGGATTTATACCCCCCAAAGATAAGAAAATGCTAAGAAATCTGTCCTCCTTGCTAGGCCCCTCAAATTGTATCTCCACAAAAGTTTCATCTGAAGTTTGATGGTCTGAGAAGGGCAGGCAGTGACCTTCTCTCTGGATGTCTCCTTGCCTCCCTCCCTGTGTTAATGTGCATTGTAAAGAGCTTCAGACTCAACAAGTCTCTGTTAGGCAGGTTAATTCAGAGAGCGGCCAAGCTGTGATCAAATGACCTTTACCCACTCCCCTGCTAATTTTGATGGGCAGCTTCATTTTCCCTCTCCCTCATTCTCCCCCCTGTTTTAAATTTAAGGGGCACTTGGAAATCTATCAATTTTCGAGGTAAATGGAAAATAAAGACACACACCCACGCACACATACACACACTGCAATTGTTGATGACTCCAGAGAGGCAGGGGCCAGATTGGAAGTGAATCTAAAAATAGGGATTTTTTTTCCTTTCATCCCAAACTCCCAGACCTCAGACAGGCTGAAACAAGATGAAGGTTTTGAAAAAGATATTCCATCTTTTTTCTTATTATAGCCTTCTCCTCCTCAGTTTCCCCAGTCAACAGTCAGACAGTCCCCAGAGACAATCATAAGGGGATCAGCACCTCTGGAGGACCCAGAGGCAAGGAGCAGGGATTATCAAGGAGGCAGCATGGATTCACTCTCTCAGGGAGAAAAATGTCCATCAATAATCTCGAAATGTAAGAACACTGGAACAAAGCCCCACTGGTCCTGGACTAATTCTGGCCCTGATCAATTGCCTCCTGGGTGCAGGGCATGATCACCTCATTCAGAACTCAAAATCCTCTTGGCTAATGTAGGAGGACAGAGTGAAAAGGATGGTGGGCTGGCGTCAAGTAATACAGAGAATAAGATCCAAGTTTATTAAAGAAAAATAAGGACTTGTTTGCCAAATCCCAGAAAACCAGAGCTAGGGAGAATGTTGAGAGGGTTGTTAAAAACAAATAAAAGAACTCATCCCTTACTTTAATGTGCTGAAAGCTTGTGACACTCATTACTTCAAGAAATGGCACAATCTCAAAATATAAATGGATTCCAGATAGATTTCAATAAATTTCAAATGTCCCCTCCTACAAGAAGGCTGTCAAAAGCCACTCTTTCTCCAGGGGCTAGTGCCCTTCCCCTGGAAATTACATGTTATGTTGTATATGGCTATTACTTTTCTTTGTACACACTCCATTCGATGGAATATAATCTTCCTGAGGGCAAGAACTTTTCTTTTCTTTTGTAATATATTCATATGCCTGGACCATAGCAGGATCTTAATAAATACTCATTGAATGAAGGAATGAAGCTAATGTTGTATCCATAAGCCCAGGTACTACAGAGTATAAATATGAACAAGATATTGGATCTGCCCCCTGAGAATCTTACAATTGAGCTGAGAAAACAGGGCAGAATGTGTTAAGTTATAAGAAAGGTTTCCACAGAAAGTAGAAAGTTAGCTAGCTACATGAGTATATCCCACTGGAGCAATCAGGAAAGACTTCACAGAGAAAATGGCATCTAAAATGAGTCTAAAAAAAGAAAAGAAAAAAAAACAAAAACAAAAATAAAATGAACCTTGAAGGGTGGGCAGGATTTTGACAAGTAAAAATGAGGAAACATCACAGGACCAAAAGGAATAAGAGAGTAAACCATGAGTAGATCTAATTTTGCTGAAGTTTCGGTGGTTACAAAGGAGAAGAGTAGCAAATAAAATTGGAAAAGGAAGTTGGGACAAATAATGGAGAGCCTTGAATACCAAGGCTTGAGAGTCTCAGGTAAATTCTATAGCCAATGAGGAATAATTTAAAGTTTTTGAGCAATTTAATTCAACAAACAGATATTGGATATTGGAGGAATTACAAAGTATAAATAAGACTTGGTCTTTGATTTCATGGAGTTTACTGTTTTGTAGGCAGATTATAGTTGTAGGCAACTATTATATAATAAGTGTCTGTGTAAACCAGTGCTGTGTAAGGAAAGCCAGAACAAGTTCATAGAAGAGGCAATACTTGAACTGGACTTTAAAGGACAAATATTTATATTCAGTAGGCAAAAAGAGGGAAAGAAATCCCAGGCAAGCCTATGGAAGAGTATAAGCAAAGGCACCAAATCAGCAAAGTAAAAGATGTCTAGGGGGAAGGGCCAGTGGTCTAAATCAACTTAAACATAGAGTATATTGGTGGGGAGCAATAATGAAATAAAGCTGAAAACGGTGGTGCCAAATTATTGAAAGCTTTGAATAACAGGCAAAATTACACTCAAGTAGTAAGTTCTTTAATTCCTAAGAAGGATGAAGGTTTGTCAACTCAGGGAGCACTTCTGTGTCCTTGAATATATATATGCACATATATGTGTATCATAAGTCCAAGAATACAAGTTCACTCACATATGTGTAAGTGTACATATCTACACAGACATTTGAGAGAAGTTGTCACACCATTCATAATTATCTGAGGTAGGATTCTGACCTAGCATTTGATTCACTGTAGCCTACCACCTCTCCTTCATTATCACCTGACCCAGAAAAGAGAAAGGACGCTTTCCACATCAAGGGTTCAGTTCCTTGACCATGTCCAAAGATGTTTCTCCAAAGAGTTGCCAACCTCAAATATAAATAAAAGAAACTACATTACATCCATTTGTTAATTAGCAAATAAATCAATCCCCTCACCAATTAAGAAAATATATCTGGGATTGCATAATGTGACTCTCTACTTTCCTCTCTATGAGAGATGGAAGGCATTCATCACTAATGTTGGGAAGGTTGCCTCCCTCTCCTTATAATTTTATGCCACTTACACCAAGAGCAGTAAGTCTGAAAGGCAGGATTTGAATGTAGTTTCTTTCATTCCAAATCCAGTGCTCTTTCTGCTATAATAATAATGATAGTAACATTTATATAATACTTTAAGGTTAACAAAGCACTTTATAAATATTATTTCATTTGATTCTCACAACAATCATGAGAGGCAGATGTTATTATTACCTCATTTTTACATTTGAGGAAACTGAGACAGGAGAGGTTGTTTGACTTGTGTGTCTTGAGGCCAAATTTGAACTCAGATCTTCATGACTGACTCCAAACCCAGAGTTCTAGCCACCACACAGCTATCTGCTTATACCCCATTAACTAAGGCAATAACTGGGGCCCAGTTCCAATGACTGTAAACCTCCCCTTTCCAAATCCTTGTTTTTTATCCATTGGAAGACTAGTCTCCCATTTCTAACTTTAGGGCACAACAAAACAGGAGGAGACACATTACATAGAGAACCAACTTTGGAGTCAGAAGGACCTGAGTTCAAATTTGTTCTTAGATACTCACCAGCTGTTACCCTAGGTAAGTCATTTAACCCTGATTGTCTCAGTTACCCTATCTATATAATGAGCTGGAGAAGGAAATGAAAAGCCACTGCAGTATCTTTTTAAGAAAACCCCAAATGAGTCAAAAAGTCAGACAACTGAAATGACTTAACAAAACTATCACTTTGTCTCTCTTCAAAGATAGAGGTGAAAGAAGAGAGGGAAAAGAAAAGAATTATCAAATTCCAAATAAAGCTGCAGTACCTTCCCTATCATAGGCTTACTATACTCCGAACTCATCCATTTATTACAGAATCAGAATGGCTATTTGAGAGGCTATCAGCACAGTCTACAATTGGATGGGCTTCATTCAGCAGACTGGCCACATTCCCACAGTGGAACAATTTAAGGGCAAAACCCTCTAATTGTATTGTAAATGAGGATTAGATTCTCTAGGTGAGGCTTTGGGGATATCAATTGATGGTCCAAAATTCCAGCGGTATTTGAACATATTTATGTGCTTAGCAGATAAGTGAGGTAAGCCTGCTATGACAGCATAATGTGATAGAGAACAAGAGTATAAATCAAAGACTGAGATTTGAGTACCAGCTCAGTCACAGACTAGCTGTATCACCTTGGACAAGTCATTTGAGCACTCTGAAGACTCATTTTTCTCATCTGCAAAATGGAACTTAATACTATCTTAACAGGTCGATTATAAGGATTAGACAAAATAAAGTTTAAAAAGATCTTTGTAACCATGAGACACTCCTCTCTCTCTCTCTCTCTCTCTCTCTCTCTCTCTCTCTCTCTCTCTCTCTCTCTCTCCATATATATATTTATACACATATATTTATATAATATGTAAATATATATATGTGTGTGTATATATATATGGGGGGGCAATAGCAGAGGAAGATACTAGTAGTCATGAGTGGGCAGAGGTGAGCATGAAGGTGTCATTAAGGGTAACAAGAATAGTAAGGATTGGTGATGGTGATGTGGTGGTGGTTATGGGATGGTTGAGGTGGTATTAGGACTAATGGGAGTGGTGAAGATAAAGGTGATTATGGGAGTGGTAATAGTTGTAGTTTTGTTGATGATGGTCATGGAGATCTTAGGGGTTGGGGGGGGTAGTAGTATTAGCAGCAGCAGCAGCTACAACAACCCTGAAAAATAAATGATAATGATGAAGCAATTCTAAAGAAGTACCAAGTCTTGGAGTCAATCTAATTGATATGACAATGACAAAGAAGCTTAAAATAGCCAAATAAATCTATTAAAATTATGTGGATATGGGTGTGGGTATGGATGTGGGTATGGGTATGGATGGGGGTGTTTTTCTTTAGCACCTCTTTAGCATCCCTTTATCACCTTGGAGACTATAACCTGGGAGTAACATGTATCTATAAGGTTCTGGAGAAGGCACCCCCCCCCATTCTATCTCCAGGGTAGGACTGAATGGAACAGTAGGAAAGGCCAGAGAGGGCAAGAATCTCCTCTCAGTCTGTCCATATGCCAGTCCTTTGAGTGAGTGATAAGTCACTTTAATTTGTAGCTGTAAAAAGGAATTTTAATTGCATCATCTGGTTATGAACAAGAGAGACTGATGGTAGGAACTGGCTTCAAATCTCCTTTGTAGTCCTTCTTTCAATCAGAATCCCAGTAAACTGGGAAAAGCTGAATGATACTATATTATGCCCCCCCCCGGGCCCCCAAAAGAGGAAAAGAGAAAATGAAGTGGCCATATTTTTTGTTTCATTTTCTTAGATTCTCAGAACCAAATCCTTGTCATCATAAAAGATTTGGGCCACGTACTTTTTACATTAAGAAAGAAGTTCTTTCTAGCACCAAGTTACTAAATGAAAAACATGAAAGAAAAATAGATTTTCATGTATTCTCATGTATGTGACTGGGTTAAAAAATCCCACCCAACCTGGGAACCATTGGCCTCTGATAGTGGTCCACTTCTTTATGAACAAGACAGACTTAAAAAGCTAACAGATCCAAGGAGTTCTTAAGCAAGGTATAACTATTGCTTCTGCTCCTTGATGAACTAAGTCCTGGTCCCTTTAAAATCATAGTATTTGCTGGAGCCCATTGGACTCCGGGGCTGATTCTTTCTTAGCTTTCATACTCCTGTACTGTTTGTACTAACATCTAGTCAGATCATGACCTAGACTTTTTAAACACTCATTCCTGCTCTGATCCTGCCTTTTTACTTCTTAGAGAGCCAATGTAGTGTAATAGAGAGACTTGGAGTGAGGAAGAAATTGGCTCATACTCTACTTACCAGTCATAAGACCCTCAACAAGTGACCTAACCTTGCACTTCAGTTTTCTCATCAGCAAAATAGGACATTATGAATGGGGCTGCCTCATCACCATGCTACCTCCCCTCTGAGATAATCATACCCTAGTCTCTCTTTTTCAAATATCTCCAACCCATTCTGGTATACCACCCCATCATAGGAGGAGGAACAAGAAAGCAGTGGCCTCAGCACCTTAGGGTTCACAATAGATGGATATTTCTCATAGTCCCTGCCCATAGGTTCCCAGGACACTTTCTGAGAGAGCTGACTCAATCCTTTCATTCTCAGTAGTCTCCAAACAAGTGGGCTGGAGCAGGGGTCCCAGGGAGGCCTCTTATCATCTCCCCACAAAGCCACTTGTCAGAGCCAGGCAAGGGAGATGCCAGCCTCATCCCCAGCCTGAAAGCCCATTCAAGGCCCTGGAAGATGAATTATGTTTCATTTATATCAAAGAAGCAATCTCGGAGCCCATTTGTGATCAAATTTGCTGTCAGAGAAACTTTGCTTTATCTCATTACATCTGATATCTCTTGGCTTCTTGTCCTTGAGACTATTAAAGTTTAATGTCAAATTCAAGATGAAATGAAATCTTTGCTGTATCATCTCATCAGGACCTGAGCATTCCCCCTTCCATCTAAAAATTTTTGACAACTAATTACAATGGGGGGAAAAGAGAAGGGGAGGTGAAGAGAGAGAGAGAGAGAGAGAGAGAGAGAGAGAGAGAGAGAGAGAGAGAGAGAGAGAGAGAGAAAGACTCTTCCCCTCCTGGTGGCTGAAAATACTATATTTCGAAAAGGTTGCAAATGAGCAATAAGAAGGAGTATGGGAAACAACAGGAGATTTGTCCAGCAGCGTTTGACTGTACTCTTCCTTACTTTTGCCCCAAATTTACTCTCATCTGGGAATGGGAAGCACATCTAGCTGAGAGAATACACCTTGACTGAGGGAGAAGGGAAAGGAGGAGAGAATCGGTAGAAGAGGAGAGAATGGATCAAGGGGTGGGGGTGGGAGGGGTTAAAAAGGAGGCTTGTCTTTGGAAACAAAGAAAAAAAGGCAGATCAGTCATTCCTAGTCACATTGACTGGGCATCAACTATTGCAAAGAGGGCTTAGGTAGGGATAAAAGAGAGAGAGTTGTAAATGTGCAGAGAGAGAGAGAGAGAGAGAGAGAGAGAGAGAGAGACAGAGAGACAGAGAGACAGAGAGACAGAGAGACAGACAGAGAGACAGAAAGACAGAGACAGAGCAGAGAGACAGAAAGATACTGATGACAGACTACACACACACACACACACACACACAATTAAAATACTTCCAAACATGAAATGTAACACCAATAAATTCCTATTATTATTTCTGGTGTACGTAAAGCACTTTCCTTTCAACAGTCCATGAGTCAGGGAATGAGTACAAATATTGTTTTATCCCCATTATCCAGATGAGGTAACAAAGTGACTGTCTAAGTTTGACACAACTAGTAATTGCCTGAGCCAGGGAATGAATCAAGATCTTCTATATCCAAAGCTCAGTCCAACACCTCTGTACATTATAGACTTTTTGCATCTGGACTGGTGAGGTTATTAGCATAAGGCACTCCCACTGAAGAAACTCCCTCTACCAACACAGATCAGTGACTGTTCTGTAATTTAGCATCACAAAGCTTAATGACTTGCCCTAAGTCATACTATCCATATGTGTCAGAGATAGGATTTGAACCCAGGTCTTCCTGTCCCTAAAGCCAACTTTGAATCACCATCTTGCGCTACATGGAAGCTATAAGTGAAATTTTAGGTAGATGATAGATAGATAGATAGATAGATAGATAGATAGATAGATAGATTATATATATGATACATCTAATTTATTACACATTATTATACATATGATACAATCTAATTTATTATCCAACAATGTTTTAAGGAAGGATTCCCCTCAGTAACAACCCTAGATGTCTCAATGTTGCCAGGCATTGACTTTAACCAGTATTGCTCATAGAGTCCAGAGTTTAGAGAAGAGAAACTGGTTTGTCTCCCAAGTTGCTCAAAATATCTCTAAATAAATCTCAACTAACCTAGTCAAACTGTAATGGGTGGTTCTCCAGACCCAGACTCTTAAGAGACTATTCCAGTTTTCCTCTATCATTCAACACTTTCATTGCTTAGGAAAATATCCCAAAACCTTAATGCCAACAAAGACTAACTCTTCTGCTATTGCCCACAGTTAAGTGCTACAGTGAATAAAGAGGCTGGAATCAGTCAAACCTGAGTTCAAATTTGACCTCAGATATTTCCTAATTGTGTGACTCTGGGTAGGTCACCCATTTGCCTCAGTTTCCTCATCTTTAAAAATGTTCTGGAGAAGGAAATGGACAACCACTCCAGTATCTTTGTCAAGAAAATGCAAAATGACATAACAAAGAGTCAGACATGACTGAAAATAGCAGAACGATTGTGACAAATTGCCCACAGGAAGGTTGAAGAACAATAGGTAGCCATCCACTAAAATAGTTTTTCTCTTCTCTAGATCCAACAATCTCAGTTCTATTATGTGCCTTTATCTCTAACTCATTCTTCATTCTAAGAATGAGACCTTTAACCATGATGCTTGTATAGGTTTATGTCTCTATCCCACTTTGCTGATGTTTGTCCTTCATTCTTGAAGGAGATCATGACATCAGAGACGTAATACCATGACAAACACATGAATGGGATTTGAGTGGGGGGGATGGGGGAGTGCTGTGCTAAGTCACCAGCCTCACTTTCTCCTCCAGAGCCATCTGGTCCAGTGGTCAGATATGAATCAGGATGATTGGAGATGGCCCTGGATGAGAGGCTATCAGAGCTAAGTGACTAGCCCAAGGTCAAACAGCTAATAAATGGCAAGTGTCTGAGGCTGGATTCAAACTTCCACCCTCCTGACTCCAAGGTCAGTGCTCTATCCACTGCACCACCTAGATGCCCCTATCCCATTCTATAGGTAAGGATATTGAAGCTCTAAGAGATTATTTGGTTTACCCAAGGTCCTCACTCATACTCATCCCACACAATCTGTTGCTAAATCCTGTTGATTGTACTTTCATCACATCTCTCAAATGCATTCTCTTTTCTCCCCTGACACAGCCTCTTCCCTGGTCCAGATGCTCCTTACCTCATGACTGCATCATTGCAATAGCCTTCAGATTGAGTCCAAGACTCTCCTCTCCAAACCATCCTCCCCTCAAGTGCCCTTATGTCCAAAGTATTGATCTGATCATGTCATTTCTATTCTCAACAGATTCCAAGGGCTTTCCATTCCCTCCAGGATCAATTAGAAAATCCTCTGGCTTTTTAAGAAAGCCTTTTACAACCTGGATTACCTGGATCCTTCCTATCTTTCCAGTCTTCGTGAACTTATACTTCCCTCCTCCCCTCCACTTATTCTTGCAATACGATAATGCTGGCCTCCATGTTGTTCCTCTCACAAGATTTCATCTCCCAATTGTAATTTTTACTGAATATACCCCACATCTCAAATGTTTCCCATCTTTATCCCCTCCCCCTGGTTACCTTGACTTCCTTCAAGATTCAGCTTAAATCCCACTTTTGAAAGAGTCCTTCCCTGCCCTCTCCTTTCCATGCTGGTACCTTTCCTTTGAGATAACCTCCAATTTTACCAATAGACCTTGGAGAGACATAGTTTTTCCAGAGAGTGTTTTCAATTTTCTTTGTATTCCCAGTGCTTGTATTACTTAGTGCCTGCCACCTAGAAAGTACTTAATAAAAAAATTAAAAAATATTTGTTGACTGAAGTCACACAGCTAGAAAGTAGAAGAGATGGGACTCAAGCCCAGCTTTTCTTATTCTAGGCTCAATGTTCCTTTTACTGCCTCTCTAAATGACTGACATATCCAGTGACTGCTGTCCTTTTCAAAACAGTCACCTTGAAAGTCACCTATTCCAACTTATTTTTATCACCAAACAAAACCTGTTAGGAAGGCTTCCTTTGGAATTGCTTTTAAGACATAAACTAGATTCTTTTGAATATTTACAGTGGTGGCTGATATTTGTTCTTTGCAGGTAAGGGGGGAAGCAGAAGGAAGGGCAGAAGATGGTTTTGGAGGTAGGGTCACCCTAACTTGCCCAAGCTGGAAGTACAGTGGACATTCATCAGTCTTATCTTACTGGTGATTGGCATGGAAACTTTGATCCATTTCTATTTACAACCTCCATTGGTTCACCCCCTCCTTAGGCAGCTTGGGTCCATGCCCTTTCCCTACCCTTCTGACTCTAGGAAACTTACCCCATTGAGGCTGGACTTATTGCAAATACTTGGTTGATTTTATCTCTTCTGCAGCTCAAAACTCCTGAGCTGAGGAAATCCAACAGTCTTCGCCTCCCCTGAAGCAGGAATTACAGGCAGAAGCCAAATGTTCCATACCTAGCCAGGATGATGATGCTTTTTTAAAACATCCAAAAGTCATCTACTGCCAAGTCTAGTAAATAAGGCAGTTTTCTTGTATGACTCATGAATTCACTCTGAAAGCAAGTCCCAAAAAGGAATTCAAAATGTCTGAACAGAGGCAAACCAAGGAACTGAAACATTGTCCCAAGGAACTGAAATTTTAAGGATGAAAACAGCACCTATATTTCAGGGTAAAAGAAATAATTGAATTTAACAAACATCTAACTTTAATAATTAGATAAAATAGAAATTTATAAAGCTTCCCTCTACCAACCTAACCTCTACAATATTAGGTTCAGATGTCCTGGGGTCTCTCTTATAGGGATTGGGGAAGAGAGAGGGAAATATCCCCCACACACTTATTACAAGACAATGTTGCAGGGTGTCTCTCTCTCTCTCTCTCTCTTTCTCCTAAAAATGAATTAAATTTTAAAAGTTGATTTGAGTACAGGTGTATTTTCTGTGGCTTCATCCAAGCATGTTTTGTGAAATTTTCCTCAGGTACAAAAATCCCAAGTTACATCACTGCACTAAAGTCACAACAGCATTTCTGAAACCGGCATGCAACCTCATCAGGAGATGCCTGAAAGGAGAATAACACTACTAGGGACATACAAATCTACCGTGTGTTAAAAAGTCAACCTCATGACTTTGTTGGGAAGTTCTACACTAACAGGACCCTCAGACAAAGCCCAACAAAGGGGCCTATGTGATTTAGGACTCAGATGATTTAGAAAAATAGATGGAAAACTTCAATTCTGAAACTGGAGAATCTGAGAAATAAATATCATGTCATCTTCTTCCTCCAGGAAACTGTGGCATCCAGACTTATTCATTACATATTTGCTGATGTGGTTGCCAGGATTACTATCCTGAGGAAGATAACAGTCCAACCACCACCAATAAAACAACTGAGTGAATTTGGAGGGCAGTAGTAGAAAGAAAGCATTTAAAGGGTTTGACAAGAGTCAGGGCAGGGTGCACCCAAGATGGCCACTGGAGTTGCTATGGAAACGCAGACACAAAGTAAATCTATCTGAAAGGACAATATGTCCATGTTAGGTCAAGAATAAAATATGAACTAGGGGAAAACCTCACTGTCCCAGAGAATCAGACAACAGATTTAGCAAAGGTGTCCTGGTAAAAGGAAAGCTATAGGCCTATATGGCAGGAAATTTCAATATCTGCAAGTTGGTATTTCCCTGGATCCTACATTGTGATGTGGAAGAAAACAATGGCAATTTCTTTGGGGAATGAGGAGGATCAAGGTCAAATTTCAAGACTAATTTGTGTCCTCAAAAAGGCACACTGTGAGGCACACTGGCCCATGCTATTAAGGATGACTATTAAATCTATTCATAGTCAGATTATGTCCTGGAATGGAGTAGAAGTTGAGTTCCTGTTTCCTAATTCTTTTCAATTCTTAAGGGAAAGGGTTTCAGATCTCAACACACTCATGAATGTTATAGAACACAGTTATATGGTGCCAAGGGAACAGACTTCAGAAACAGAACACTTGACTCCAAGATTTATATTTTGAAAGTTTTCTTTTTCATATAATTTGGAGAATATGAGAACTAGGTATGGCAACATCTAGAAAAATTTTATTCTGAAATTTTATGGATCAGTGTTATGTATGAGCAATAGGAAGGAAGAAAAGGAAAAGGAAGAAGGGAAGGAGACAGGATGGAAGAAAAAAGAATAAAGGAAGGAGGAAGGGAAGAAAGAAAGAAAAATGCAGAAAGGAAGGAAGGAAGAAGGAATAAAACAAGAGAGAAAGGAAAGAAGGAAAATGGAAGAAAAAAGAAAGGAAGGAAAGAAGGAGAAAGTGAAGGAAGGAAAGGAAGAAAAGAAGGATTTATTAAATACTTTCTATGTCTCAGGCTTTATATTAAGCACTTTACAAATATTATCTAATTTCATTCTTATAACAACCCTGGGAGGCAGATGACATTATTACCCTCATTTTACAGATAAGAAAATTGAGCAGATAGAAGCTAACCTACTTACCCAAAGGAACATAATTAAGAAGTGCTTAAGGCTAAATTTGAACTCATGTCTTCCCAATTCCATGCCCATCCTCTATCCATTGCACCCCTGGGAAAGAGAGAGGGAGAGAGTGTGTCTCTCTGCTACACCTGTGAATCTTCTCCTGGCTAGAGTCACATGCCCTTCTTTTCTCCCTGTTCACCAAGTCACTTTTTACCTCTCATCTCATCTTCTTTAATTCATTCTTGGAGTTAAATCCACCCCAGAAATCCTGTTGCCTTAGAAATTGATCTGAGGAGAGCCTTATCTTGTCTATCAGGGTAGCTGTTGTAGAAACAGGATTAAGAGAAGAAGAAACAAGCATTAATTGAGCCCCAGGATGCACCAGATCCTGTGCTAAGCCATTTACAAATGCTCACATTTGATCCTCACAACAGCCCTAAAGGTAGGTACTATTTTTATCCTCACTTTACAGTTGAGGAAACTGAGGCTGACAGATTAAGTGATTTATCCAACAAGGAAGCTTCACACAGCAAGGGAGTATCTGATATCAGATTTGAATTCAGAGCATCCTGACTCTGGGCCTAGTGTTCTCTTCCCCTGTAACCCCTAACTGCCAAGAGTCCTGCTCCTGGATTCAGGAGAATGGAGTTTATATCCTGACTTCCACACTTAGTAGCTACCTGTCCCAGGGCACCTGCATTTTTGAATTAAAGTCAGCAAGCCCAGGGCATTGAAAGAGTATGTGGCTATGGTTGCTGAGGTAATATCTATGAATTTTGAAAGGTAGTGGAGAATAGGAAAGATGCCCCAGGAATGAATAAAGACAAATGTCCTTATTTTTTAAAAAGGAAAGAGAGTGAGATCAATAAACTATAGACATTGAATTTGACTTCAATTATATACTGTAAATCACAGAATCATATCATGTTAGAGTTAGAAAAGACCTTCAATATTGCCAAGTCCAAACCCCTCATTTAGAAGATAGGAAATAGAACACCCAAGGAGTTAAAGGACCTGCCCAAAGTCACGTAGGCGGTAAAAGATGGAGCCAAGGTCTTTTGCTTACAAATATAGTGTTCCTTCCATGATGCCATACTGTTTTGTTTTTCATTCATCTGTATATTTCCAACATGCTACAGAATGCCTTGTAAATTCTAGATGCTTCATGACTATTTGTTGAATTGAATTGAAACAGTTATATAGGTGTTGCTTTACCTGAAGGAAGGGAAATGGTTGACACGACTTCTGAGTTCTTTCTAGCCTAAGGATATCATGAATTGCCCTCCCTATTTGAACTAGATTCATAGTCAGAGGACTTTAATTTTAATTCTTGCTCCTTGTATGTCCTTAGGCAAATCATAACATCTCTGGGCTTCAGGTTCTTTGGCAAAATTATGGGTTTGGACAATATGACCTCTGCTAGGGACAGGAACTAGCCCACTCTTAGTTCACATTCAATTTGGGATAAAATTAAGTACTCATTTGTCTTTGAATGGTTAAAAAAGGTGACAAGCCTTGTCCTTACTCAACAAATACACAGTGGTGCCTAATTTCCATAGATGTGACCCTGGTCTCTTCATGAAAATGTTTCTGGTTGGCAAAACAGAGTGTGGTGCAGTCTTTAAAGATCCACCAAGTTAAAGAGATCTCAACTCCTTATAGATGAGTCTTTTATGCCCGTAAGCAACCAGGAAGCTAGGTCAAAGGAGGCAGGGAGGGATAAGGCCCCAGGGACAATTTTATTACCTTTTGGGAAAAAATTAATTCCTGATAGGAGGAAATAGGGAAACTAGTTTTAATACATACCACTTCTATATTCTTGAGGCCCTAAGGACCTTCTAGAAAACCTTCTATCATTTAAATATTTTCAGAGAATGTACTTGATAATCCTCCTGTAATAGGGAATACTAAGAGGAAAAGAACAAAAAATAAAACAATTATAGCCCCCCTTACCAACTTCTCAGAGTCACTACAAAGAAGAAATATAGAAATAAATATAGAAAAGAAATCAGAAATCCTTGGATTTTTCTCCCCCTGCTACCTTGGAAAAACCAAATATCAGAGCTCAATGATCTAGTCCATGCAATGCATAATGCCACATCTTTGCAGTTCAGTGAATTTCCTAATATGAAAGAAGGATAGCTGATGGACCAGCACAGCAATGGACCAATGATGACACCTCCAGGCTTATTCTGATATACAGCAGTGATGATGACCAGGAATGGCACTTCCAACATCATGACCACAATACAGATGATGACACTTTCCCACAATCAGTAATTCATCATGCATCAGGGGTATCTGTGACAAAGTGGCTAAGAGATCATAAGCCTCTTGAATTCAACCGGTTTCGGGATCTAAGTAGATTTGAGGTTCTCCTTGTACTACCACCCTCTCAGCATTCCCTGGCTTATCACCAAACCTCTCCCTCCTTGAGAGCCATATCAGAAGAATGATGTAGCATCTTTGCCCCTTTAAAAACCTGAGTAGAAAGGCTGCTAAATAAACACTTCCTCTCATCCTCATCTAGGAATTCAGAATTATCAAGTAAGACTTAAAGAAAAATAGAAGTTCAGAATAGGGGTAGGTTTAGGGAAAAGATAACAAATTCCATTTTGAACAGATTGAATTTGAAATTCCTATGGGCCATCAAGTTGGAAATGTTCAAAAGTTATTGATAATGTAGGCCCAGAGCTCAGGGCAGACAAGAAGACTTATCTTTCTAAGTTCAAATCTGGTCTCAGACACTTAATGTCTAACACAAAGCAAATCACTTAATACTATTTGCTTCAGTTTCTTCATTTGCAAAATAAATTGGAAAAATAAATAGCAAACCACTCTAGTATCTCGACCAAGAAAACCCCAAAAGGGGTCACAAAGAGTTAGACATGACTGAAAAAACTAAACATATACACACCTTCTCAGATTATTGTTCTACATCTTTCCTCCTCTTCACAGTCAAACTTCTATAAAAAGCTGTCTACTCACATTTCTTCCACTTCACCTATTCTCACTAACTTCTCAACTGCTTGCAATTTGGCTTCTGACCTTATCACTCAACTGAAACTTTTCTCTCCAATATTACCAATGATCTCTTAATTGCCAACTTCAATGGCCTTTTCTTAATCCACCTTCTTCTTGACCTCTCTGCAGCATTTGGTATTATTGACTTACTCTCACCAAGATAATCTTTATTCCCTGGTTTTTGCAACTTTCCTTTCTTTCAGTTTTCCTCCTGACTGTCTGGCCACTCCTCATTATTTTTTGCTAAACCTCATCCATGTCCTGTTCCTTAAATGTTGTTGTTGGTTAAGTCATTTTTCAGTCATGTTCAACTCTTTGTGACCCCATTTGTGGCTTTCTTGGCAAAGATACTGGAGTGGTTTGCCATTTTCTTCTCCAGTTCATTTCATAGATTTGCTAAAATATACTAGATGAGGCAGACAGGGTTATGTGACTAACCCAATTTCACACAGCTAGTAAGTATCTGAGATCAGATATGAAGTAGCAAAGACAAGTCTTACTGACTCCCGGCCCAATGTTCTAGCCACTATACTATCTATTTGCCTAATTTGGGTGAGTGATAGTGTCAAGAGATTTTTTTTTAATGGGGGAGACTCAGATGTGATTGTGGCAAGACAGGAATCAGTACATAGTGAGAGATTAAATATTGTGGCATCAGAGTCAGATTTCCTAAGCAAACTGCAAGAAGAGATGAGAGGGAATAGGATGAAGGGTAAGAAGTGGAAAGAATGGCCTGGTCAAAAGATAACATCTCTTCATCAGAAACTAAAGTGAAGGAAGAGAGAATGAGAGATAATTTTTAAATTATATTTAAGAAAATGATTTTTCCCCACTTTCACATTACTACCCTCCAAGTATTCAAAAATAGCTATCACTTCTGTACCTCCTCCCAAATTTTTTGCTCTTCAAGATAAACATCCTAAGTTTCTTTGACTTCAGATCTTTTTATGGCATGCTATAGAGAGCCTTCACAGTCTTGATAACCCTCTTCTGAGTCTGCTATACTTCATCATTGTTCTTGCTGAAATAGTACTCAGTGTCACATGACCAAAGCAGAATGGAGAGAGGCTATCACCTCCCTTGTCCTGGATGTTATGTGTCCTTTAATGTATCCTTAAATCCCATTAATTTTTTTGACCAGCATATCACAATGTCAACTTCAATTTTGCAGTTCCATTAAAAATTTCTGGATCTTTTTCAGATGAACTTTGATCTAGCCATACCTTCCATATCTTATATTTGGAAAGTTGACTATTGGAAACCAAGGGAAAGATTTTATTTGCTTGTTTGTTTCTTTGTTTACTTATTTATTTAGTATTGAACTTATGATTTCATTGGCATAGAAAACTACTGAAAAAAGGAAATTCCCTTTACCAATGCAGTCTCTCACCTACTCTGTGACTTATAGCCTTAGAGATTTGCTTGGAATGCCAATATTAAGTGATCTATTCAAGGTCACACACATCAGCATTTGATAGAAAGAAGACTTGAACCCAGGCTTTTCTGACTTCAAGGCTTTTGTTACTTATCACTATTCAATTTCACACACAATTTAGCAAAATGTTCTAATCTATCAAGATCTTTTTAGACCTTGACTCTTTTATTCAATGTCTTGGCTATCCCCTCTAGTTTTCAGTCATCTGAACTTTTGGAAAGCTTGCCATCTATGCTTCACCAGGTCATTGAACAAAATTATTAAGAATCAAAGTAACCAGCACTGCTATAATAGAGACTTGTTTCTAAATTGAAATCAAATCATTCATTCAAATGGTCTTGGATCTGATCATTAAGACCGATCAGAATTTACCTGACTACATTTTCCTATCATATCCACAAAAAGATTCAGAGAATTTCTGTCAGAGGATTCGCTAAAATTTACCAGTCTGGAAACTTTATCCAAAAAAAAAAAGTTAATCTGCATGAGTTAGTCACATGGAAGCCATAACAACTCTATCATGACTATTTTTCTAGATGGTCACTAATCATCCCTTTAATAATGCCTTCTAGAATTTTGCCAGGAATAAAATTCAAGTTCATCAGTTTGTAGACAGGCTTTACTCTCTTTCCCTTTTAAAAAATCAAAACATTTGCCCTTACCTACTCCTATGAAACCCCTCCTGTTTTCTGCTATGTTTCAGAAATCTCTGAGAATGGCTCAGCAATTCCACGTAACAATTCTTTAACCAGCCTGCTGTGTGGTTCATCTAGTCTTGGTAACTTTAATTCACTAAAGGCATCTAGATGACCTGCCATGGTCACATGGCTATTAAGTGTTAGAACTAGGCTATGACCCAACTCTTTGGATTCTAGGCCTAGCACCCTTTCTAAAATACCACTGTTAGACAAGGAAAAGTCAGAGAAATCACTGTCATCATTTCCCCTCTCATCCATCTAGAAAGGTTTTGTGAAAAAAAGTAAGTTTTCTGAAGCAGTAGTGATGAAAGATGAGAGATGACTTGATGATTAAAGCATAGGGAAGGGCACATGACTCAGGTCAGGAGAAGAATGGGAGGTGGGAGGAGAAAGACAATGAAGAGAGCCCTGGAGTACAAAGGTAACCCCAGTGGCAAGGCTTGCAGCCTCAGTGGTCTGGTTCATCCCTGAAGAAATCATCACATTTTCAAGGACTGGCTCTCCCTGATAGATATCAGCTTGGTAAAGGGAATTGAATTGAGTTCAGCAAAACAGAGCAGAAACTGAAAGACAGTATCTTGATTTGAATCGGAGGTTCCGAAACCGCAAGTCTCTGGATTCTAATATTAGCCAATTCCCTTCTTCTCCCTAGGAGAAGAGGCTTCTTGGATCCTGAAGATATCCTAGTGTAAGAAAGGGGCCTGTGAGGTAGTGCCATGCAAGGCTTGGAGATAAAGTCCGCTGTCTGCCTTGCCCCTTAGAAGATAAAGCTGGACTGTCGCCTATTTCTATGCATGAAAGATGAAAGTTATAATCATGTCTTACATTTATATGACCCCCTTCTTCCACAACATTTCTTATAACTATTAACTCACTGCATTCCATTCTAACAAAGAGAGAAACTGAGGTCCAGAAAAGTTAAATAGAATTCTCACCATTAAATAGTAAATCAACAGCCAGGTTCTAACTGTATTTCCCCAAATTCCCCAATTACCAACTCATGGTGAATGTGAGAGACAAAACAGGAGGAAGATCAAAGTTATAGTCTTTTCCCCAGATCACAAACAGGACAAGGAATAGTCTTTCCAATTCCTGTAGTATTGAGTACATGTGAGAAAAATCCTTGTATGAGAAAGGGTGATCAGTAGAGAAAAAAGAAGTTCCTATCCAGTTTAGCCAATGAACTAAACAACACTGAGAGTATCTGAAGTCATTTAGACCAAATTCCCAGTAGTGCTGACTTTCATGACTAACTAAACTACCTCTCACTGTATTTGGTGGGATTTGGGAGATTTATACTAAGCAAGTGAACTTAAAAAAAAATTCTCTATTTAAGACAATGGGGTTAAGAGACTTGTCCAAGGTCACACAGCTAGACAATTATTAAGTGTCTGAGGCCAGTTTTTAAATGCAGGTCCTCCCGACTTCAGGGCCAGTACTCTATATACTACACCACTAGCTACCCTGAACTTTAGAGTGGAAGCAAAAGTGTGGTCCCACTCTGTGGGAGAAAGGAGAATTGAAGTTATGTGATTCTATGGAAAGAGCATCAGTTCAAAGCCCACACATGCCTCTTATCACTTGTGTGATACTGGGCATGTCACCACTCCTTCTCTAAGCTCCTCATCTGTAGAAATGAGTAGGTTGAACTAAATGGCCTCTAAATTCTATTCCAAACATATATCTTTGATCTGTTAGATGGTTGAAGCTTCAGAAACATATTTATCTTTTGTTTGCATTTTGCTATGCCTTTATCTAATTCAATTAAACAACTTACTAGTTATAACCCTTTACTCTGGTTTTATTGGCATAGCACCTAGGAAAGAATGGAAAGGAGTGACTAATAAGGATGGAGTCATAAGCAATGGTTGAATGAGTAATATTTCTTGAAAAGAAGGGAAGAAAGAGAGAAATGTATCAGTGTGGAGAGAATATTGGGTTGATAAGAAGTCACCCCTGTTGATTTTTTTCTGCCCAAGGATAACCATATAGACACATCCCTATTATACATCCTATTTTTTATTGTTCAGTCAGTTCACTCTTTATGATTCCATTTGGTGTTTTCTTGGCAAAGATAGGAGAGAGAGGTTTGCTATTTCTTTCTCCAGATCATTTTACAGATGGTGAAACTGAAGAAGACAGGGTTAAGTGATTTTCTCTAGGGTCATACCACTAGTCAGTGTCTGAGGTTATATCTGAACTTAGGAAGATAAGTCTTCCTGACTCCAGCCTCTACCAGCTATCCCCCCAAATCAGTTCACTAGTTTGATCACATCATTTAAATCTCAGCTTGTTCCCTCTTCTCTAAAAATGGGGACAAGAATATTGTTTCTCAGAGAATGTTTCTGAAGATCAAAAAAGACAATGCATTTAAATCACTTTACAACCATAAAAAACAATATAAACCAAATTTAATTTTATTATTACTAATAGTGTTAATAGCATTACGATGATCAGATCTGAGGTGTCAAAGAAGAAATGGAAATTTTGGCCCTATAAGAAAGGTGATGGCATCGCCTTTTCAAGCAGATCCCACACCCATCCTTCTCTTCTTTATCCTATGATTGGAAAACATCTCATCCTTGCCTAAGGTTGCTAGTTGGTGCAGTGGATAGAGTGCTAGGCCTGGAGTCAGGAAAACTTATCTTCCTGAGTTCAAATCTGGCCTCAGACATTTACAAGCTCTGTGACCCAGGGCAAGTCACTTAACCCTGTTTGCCTTGGTTTCTTCATCTGTAAAATGAGGTAGAGAAAGAAAAAGCAAATCGCACCAGTATCTCTGCCAAGAAGACCCCAAATGGGGTTATAGAAAGTCAAACAGAACTTGAAAACAATAACAACGTTCATGCCTAGATTCTAAAGCAGTGTGTAGCATCCCTGCTTTGGAAATAAACAGGACATCTCACCCTTCCCTCCTACACATTCCAATTCTCCAGACAAGATGTATCCCCCTCCAGAAGCCAACTGTGCCCCTTTTCATCAGCAAAATGCATCCTTTGCCTTCCCAGCTCAGCCCATGGGGTAGGGATAAAGGGGAGGATGAGCAGGGTAGGAGTGGGGAGAAAGAGCACTTTCATAGGCGTGCCGCTGCACTCCCTAAATGGATGAACTGGCAGCTCAAAAACTCGAGCTCAATTGGCAGTTATTGCTGGCAGTTTATCAGTATTAACTGATTAGGCTCAGGATGATGGATTCGCTGCCTCTGAGAGCCGCCCTCCGTCTCCCCCCAGGCAGCAAGGAGTGATTGGGTCTCTCAGAAAGCCCTCTCTCCCTCCCTTGGTTCTTCCAGACAATGGCATTCATTTTCTTGACTTCCTAGTGTCTAACCCCACCACCCCCTCAAAAAAAAAAAATTCCTCATCCCCCCCCACAAGCTCATGAATAGGAAAAAAAGAAAGAGAAATTTAAATAAATAAAATGAAATCCAAATGGGGACACTAAATCTCGGTGGCGGTTAATTGATGATCATTATGCTTAGGAACCTAAACTCTTTTAATTTCGCTGTGGTGCCAGGAGATGAATTATAGAATTACAGTCACCGATTATCAATCAGGCTTGTGCTCCATGTCTCTCTGCTGCCCAGCAGCCTCTTCCTCCCTCTCATAGGGCAGGGGTTGAAGAGGCAGGATAATAGCACTAGGCTCTCCAAACATGAGCTCATCAGGAAAAACTAGCCTGCTTGTTGTCTTTCCCAAGGGCTCACCCCACCCACAAAATAAAAAAAAAATCTTTTAAGTTAATTTAGTTTCTTTATTCATTTCCCTCTTGGAGAAAAAGGAGAAGATTTGCTTTTTGGATTTGGTCTATTTTTCCGCAGTATCCTTCCAACAGAACCCATTCAACCACTGTCAGCCCCAGCTTTAGATGTAGGAAGAGTAATGGGGGGGCCTACTGTGATCTGATTGGAAGGGTGCCAGGAAAAGCTTAAGAATATCTCCCACATGGTTCAAATGCCCTCCAGTAGCAACTCATTCCCATGGATTATGATTGTCCTCACTATTCATAGAAGCAGCATGATCAAGAGGGAAGAGAACTGCATCTGGAGTCAGAAAGACCAAGGCTGGACTTGACTGCTTGCTGAGTGACATGGATAAGCCCCTCAACTGTCTTTGTCTCCATTTCTTCTTTTTATTGTTACTGTTATTCCAAACTTAATAAACATCAAATAAAATGAGTATTTCCATTCAACTTCTGTTTCCTCATCTGTAAAATGGTGATAGCAATGCCTGAAACACTTGCCTTACAGAGTTTTTAGGGAGAACAAATAAATATTAAGTATCTACTGGGGATACAAAAAGAGGTAAAAGACAACCCCATCCTCAAGGAGCTTACAATCTAAAGGATCAAATTAGAACAGTCAATAAGCAGTTATTAAGTACCTACTATGTACCAGACAATGAAAGGCAAAAAGCATTCCCAATTATCAGTTAGTATTATCTAAACTTCTCCTAACCTTTTAAAATTAGCATGCCAGGCATTAACATTGCAGGTTCCAAAGTACTTTGCATAGTTTTTCTGTTTGGATTCTTGTGTGATCAACAGAAGGCTTGATTTTTATTCCCATTTCTGGGATGAAGGAACTGCGGGGAGCAGTTGCAGGTGAAAGAGAAAGCTTCAATTTGGAGTCTCAGAGAAGATGGTTGGTGGCACATGTATAGACAAAGAGCTGAAGTCCATATTAGACTTAGGATGATGAATCATGCCTTGATAATTACTTAAAGGAAATAAGGATATTCAGTTAGAAGAAAAGACTGGGGTGGGAGTGATGGATAGAAATGACATTATAAGTATTTTTGAAAATATGAAGGGCAGTCACATGGAAGGAAGATTGACCCTTCCCTTACCCCAGAAAACAAGGAGGATTGAAATCAGAAGAGAGATGTTTAAGGCAAGTTATAAGGAAAACTTTCCTAATAGAGCAAGTGAAATGGATCACTTCAGGATACAGTAAGTGCCTCCTTTCTGGAGATCTTCAAAGAAAGCCTGAAAGGATATGTTGTTGGGTACATACACTTTTTATACACACTTAAGTGCATGCATGATATTTTCTTTGGTTGTTTGTCAGGTCCTCAAGGACAGACACTATTATATTTTTTATTTTAGTATGCTTAATACCTTACTTAGTAATGCTTACTGTTCAATTAATTCTGATATGGGTTGGACTAGATGATTCTTGAGGTCCCTACCATTTCTGAGTGTCTGTAAACCATTAAAGATGGAGAAGCCCTTCAATACTTTACAGATGAGAAAACTGAGGTTTTAATAGAGGTTATGAAGAGGTTGACCCAAAGTCATACAACTAGTCTATGAAAGAACGTGGGCTAAAATCCAGATCTTATGACTCCTGAGTCATTGCTCCTTCTGTTACAAACGTCTCCCTTTTTTTGGTTCTAAGATCCTAGTGTATAGAACTGGGAAGTAATTGCTTTGGACCAGTCATGGGGACCTGTGTTCTTACTAGAGACCAGAGATCCTAGGTGCCCATCCTTTCCTTCCATCAGGAAGGCTGGGCTTCCCTCTGTTCTGCTGTCATTAGAGTCTCTATAAGAGGAGCCTGAGATATATCCTTTGTTTACACAATAACAATTAACAGCTACAGTCATTTGACATAGATACAGAAAAATCACATACACAATTATATAAGAGATATCACAAAATCAGGCACATGAGTTGTAGGGAAGGAGAGAGGCAAAGGAGGTTTACTACAGGGTCCTAGTGCTCAATCTCAGCCAGACCCAGAATCAAAGTTTTAGGGTCCTTGGGCTCCTAGGAATGAAGGAAATGGGATTACATCCTTGACTGAGTCGACTTCCCCCAACCCTAGGCCACAGAAGACTGTCTCTCCAAGTCTAAGAATGCTGAAGATGGGGGTAGGGACTGGGGACCCTGAGCCAGCTCTCTTCAGTTCCACCATCGCTGGTTTCCCTGTCCCCTCTCCTGAGATAAATCATCCTGCTGCCTGGGGTCTTGCAGCAGCTACTGTCTTCATCAGAGCCCATTGATCAGTCTGACCAGGGCCAGTATAGCTTCATCCTGCTACAGGTTTCCCCAGGCTTCAGGCCATGGGCCATCTGCCATGGGAAAGAAAACACTATCTATACTGGATTGCTGGGCAGCCTTAGCTGGGAAAAGGTCCATACCACCCACATTCTGCTCTGTGAAGGGATGAATTTTTCCCTGAAATAGGGCACAGTAAGTAGGGAACTTGAAGACTTAGCAGAATCAAGTCTCAGAATCCTGATAGGTAAGCAGCTTAGTGGTACAATGATTATAGAACTGGGCCTGGAGTCACGGATATCAGAGTTTAAATCCAAACTCTGACACAGACTGTTTGACCCTGGACAAGTCACTTGACTTCTTTCTGCTTTGGTTTTTCTCACTGTAAAATGGGAATCATGATCCTACTTCCCAGGGTTGTGAGGATGAAATGAGATCATTTAGTACAATTGTCTATCACATAGTAGCCTTTTATAAATCAGAAAAGTTATCAACCCATCCCCCCCCAAACTGCCTCCTGGATATATGTATAAGAAAAATACAAGCAACAGCATTTTTGCCACTTGGTATGGTGTTGCCAACAGGTCTAGTGAGAGACCCTTTGTTTGCAAGACTCATTTAAATAAAACCTAAGATGTCCAGAAAAACAAAGTCCATAAGGTTCCAAAGTTTCTTACTACCAGGACATTTCAACCACACAGATAGGAATATCTAAAATCTCAGAAAATATTTTGGGGGGTTTTTTTTGTTTTATTCTTAAATTAAGAATTTTAGAAAACACTTAGCCCTGTCCCCTCATTTTATAGTTAAGGAAACTAAGGCCTAGAGTGTTTGAGCAACTTGCTTGATGTTACCCAGTTTCTTATTAGCAGAATAGGACATAGCAGATATATTCTGGGTTGAATATCCATATTTCTCCTTCTTTACACTTTTTTTGCATGCATTGGAGTCTACGACTAATATGAGAAATGAATAGTACAAAACACTATGGTGAAGAGACAAGGGCTTTGTCCCAAGATCATAGGATCCTGAATATGGTGAGGAAAGAACCTTAAGAGTCCATCAAGTCCCCTAATTTTATAGATGAAGAAAATGAGGCTAGAGAGGTTGTAACTTTTTCAGTGTTGAACAACTAACAAGTCTCTGAGTTAGATTTGAACACAGTTCTTCCTAGCTCCAAGTCCAATAATCTATCTTCTAATCTAGTCTTTTTCAGTTGTGTCCAACTCTTTGAGGTCCCCTTTTGGGGGGGGGGGGAGAGGGAGTTCTTGGCAAAAATATGGGAGAAGTTTGCCTTTAGCTTCTCCAGTTCATTTTACAGATGAGAAAAGTGAGGCAAACAGGGTTAAATGACTTGCCCAGGGTCACATAGCTAGTAAGAGTCCAGCTGTGAACTCAGGTTTTCTCATCTCCAGTTCTAGCACTCTATCTACTGCCCCACCTAGTTACCCCTCTACTTCTCTCCAGATACTTGACAACAGGAAGATGTACTATCTCCCAACTATGTTTTTCTATTACTTATTTAATGGTTTGCTCTTAAGTCTATGACATAACCTCATCCAACAAAAAACAAGTTCCTTCCCTTTACTTCCCAGTGGTTTCCAGATCAACAATTCTCTATATGTAATCTTCATGCCCTGACCATCTTCTTGTTGTACTATAATTCCTAACTGGAGCTTTTTTCTTCCTGTCTGCATTTCTTTCTTCTTACTACCTTCCTGCCTTCCTTTGTTTACTTAGCTTCAGGCCACAATCCCTTTTAATAATTCAATACCAAGGGAATATTTCTGCCACATCTCAAGGGTCAAAATACATAATCACCATCCCTTACCACCACCAGCCTCCTTCCCTATCATCTCCTTCCAGGGCTCATCCCAGATGAACTAGAGCAGACTCTTTAGGAAACAAGTCACCTACCCATGAATAACTCACTGGAAGATCATCTATAAGACAGTAAAGGTGAGATCCTAAGGCATTCTCATATTTTTTTGTGAGCACCTCCCTTAACAGGCCCTGCACTCTTCCCTCTATGGTGACTTCTTAAGGTGTCTTGGGTTTCTGCTTTCTACCCTACCCTCATATATAAAACCCAGGTTTCCTCCTGAGGTTTCTCTCCCCTTTCTCAAGTTTGACCAAAATATTCCTTTGAAACAACATCCCCATAACAAGCTAGACATGGATCTAGAAGGCTGATGTACTACATCACTAGATGTAATAATGTTTGTCCTTCTTTCTCAAAGAAGACCATGACATCAGGGAGGTGAAGCCATGACAAGCACATAAATTGGATTTGAGTGAAGGGGTGCTGTGCTGTCACCAACCTCACTCTCTCCTCTTCTGAAGATGATTCTGGATGTGAGGCAATCAGGTTAAGTGACTTCCCCAGGGCCATACAGCTAGTTAGTATCAGTTGTTTGAGGTCAGATTTGAACTCTGGTCCTCCTGATTCCAAGGCCAATGCTCTATCCACTGTATAACCTACTACCCTTATTAGATGAAGTACCTAGGAACAAATGGCCTTGTGGTTTCATTTGTTGCATCAAGCACATGGCCTTCAGTTATCAATCCTGGAAAAGATGCTGCTTTGTGTAAAGGAAAGAGAACTGGATTTTAAATCAGAGAAACTGATCTGAAATCTTGACTTTACTACCTATTAGTTTACTTTTGGGCAAATCACCTATCTCTTCAACTCATTCCCTCTTAGATTGAATCATTCCCTGAAGGATGCCTGTCAAGAGTGTTGTGGGCTTCTTGGTGCCCTAGGACTTTCCCCATCAAAGTTCTGTAGGACCCATGCTGCCCTCCCCCCACCACCACCAAGAGCAACTTCAGGATCCCTTGAGGGTCTCTGATCAGAGCATAGGCAATGATTGGGTCAGTTTACCTGTGCTCTGGTTTCCTTCTCTGGAAAGTTGCCTCTTCCAATGCCTGCAGGCTTCTGGTTAAACTTTTGTGCAGTCCTGAGTTAGATGAAGGTGCTTACTATTATTGTGTGTGTGTGTGTGTGTGTGTGTGTGTGTGTGTGTTTCTTGATCATAATTAAATCTTTGCTGAAACATATGTAGGAAAACTGGGCATCTCTATAATCAGGTTACTTTATCACCCAAAAAGTCCCTTCCCAATCTAAATCCATGATCCTATGGTCCTGAGTCCCATTTTCTATGTAATGTAAGGCAGCCAGGTGTCTGTTACATCAATGCCAGGAACAGTGAGCAAATCTAATAAATCTACAACCATCAGTAGGAAGGGAGTGATGGAAGGAATTGTGGTTGTAGAGTTAAACCTAGGAAAGGAGCCAGAGACAAGAGGAGTAGTGAGAGCTGAAGTGAAGAGAACCAGTCAGGAGAGACAGATGGAATAACTTGCAAAATTCTCATCCAAAAAGGAATATATAAGAAATGAGAGCTATAGATTAGAAAATAAATCTTAGGGAAAAAAATTATAAGATGGATTGGTGCAGATAAATCAAGCAAAACCAGTAGAACAAAATATGTAATTACTAAAATAATGTAAATTTTTTTGAATGCCTAAAAAAAGAAGTCAAATGATGAATAATTATATGACCAGTCTTGACCCTAGAGAAGAGATAGTGAAATGCCTTTTTTTGGTAGAGAAATGGGATGCTATGAGTGCAGAATGCTACATACATTATCAGGAAAAGTTACCATATCAGTTTTACTTAAGAGGTTTTTCTTTTACAGGGAAGGGTTCATTTAGCAAAAAACTAATAGATCTGCAAATGATTCTGATATAAAAACAAAAGAAAAATTTAAGTAAATCTGACTTGTGTTTAAAATGGAAGAAGAGAAAGAGAACTAAAATGGGAAAGGGGAGGGAAAGAAGTGGTGAGCCAGAAGATGGGAGTGTTCTTCCCTCAGGAATAAAATATGTCAGTGAGAGATATTTCCAGGGACACTGTTGCCCACATGGAAAACAAGTAGAAATCCTGGACGATTCCACCTATTCTCAGCTATCTTTCTTTGTTCTGGACCTAAACTTTCTAAATAGCAGGTGCTGCTGCTTTCTTCCACTTCATCTGCAAGGAGTTCATTCTGAAGGAGTGAGATGGGATAGGATGGAGATCATCTCACAAAGTAATCTCCATCCTATCCCATCTCACTCCTTCAGAATGCCAGCTGGAAGACCTCCGAAGAAAGCTTGAGGGTAGAGATTGGTTATAATCAGCACCATGGAGAAGGCTCCAGTCTGAGCTGTGCATTCTCTTCTTCACTGAGCAGTCTTAGGAACCCCATAGCCTGGCTTCCCTCTGCCCTTTCGGGATTTCTTCCAGGCCCCGTGCTAATGATGCCCACAGCTGCTTTGCTCAGAAAAGGAAGCGGGGACCTCTTGACTGGCTCTGTTCATCTCCCAGTCAGATGGCTCAGAAAATGACAGATGAGCTCATTAACCCTGCTGAGCCACCCCTCCCTGCACACCCCCTCCTTTAGAGCCCCACCTTCTCCTGATCCAGACCTATATCTGCATTGCACCCTCAAATGGCTAGGTTGCCAAAATGTAAAATGCAGGTTCTCATTTAATTACAAAAATAGCAGCTGACAAACACAGGTCTGTATCTCCCCTCTTTCTTGCTACTTTAAGGGAACCATTCAGGTCATTTCTCTTAGCTCTCTGTCCTCTCTGTATATTCTGTAGAGCAAACTCACAAATATTCTCTCCCTCCCTCTCCCTCTCTTTAAAGCAATAGCTTTGTGAAGGCTGAGGGAAAAAATAAAGCCTTTTACTAAAATGTCACTCTGGGAAAAGGGTGGGGGAGGAAAGAGGGAGAGTTTCTAATAGGCCAGTGAAGCCTTGCTTTTTTTTTTCTAAAAGTGTGATAAATTTGGCCTGTCT